>NW_027222891.1:0-37430 GCF_030179905.1 Drosophila bipectinata | reverse complement strand
TTGTCTGCAGTAAGCAAACGCGGCACCCATCGCGCCGACAGCTTTCTCATCCCCCAAACTTCGTGCAGGATATAGCCCACGCGGTCTTTTGAAAGGCCCACTGTATCGGCTACCTCGCGCACCTTGAATCGGCGGTCTCCCAATACGAGGGCGTGGATTTTCTTTATATTTTCCTCCATTCTAGCCGTTTTTGGGGCACCTGGGCGTGACTCATCAAAAACGGATATGCGACCATGTTGAAATTCATTGAACCAATTTTTGACGGTCGCCATCAAAGGAGAAGAGTCACCATTCACAGCATCCAAGCGCTCTTTGATTTCGGAGCGCGACTTCCCTTCCAAAAATAGGAATCTTATCACCGATCGGTACTGCTCTTTTTCCATTTCCTTAAAATTCACGAGCTTGCCAACTTCCACACGTGGTTTTAAAAAAGCTTCGGGTTCGATTCGATTGAAATTTTTACAGTAGTCGTCCAAACGCATATTCTAATCGATAGTAATATCGATAACCGATTTGGAACACCTCAGTCGTTGTGGCTAAGTATTTATCGGACCACTCTCGTATATACTTTATAGGGTCGGAGATGACTCCCTCACTGCGTTGCACATTTATTGACAAAATTATAATACCCTCTGCAAGGGTATAAAAGTAGTTTTTATTTGAATTAGTTGAATACCCTTGCAGAGAGTATAATAATTATAAGAACGAGCGTAGAAGTTCAGTGAACCAAAGAAACCCGCGACACCGAAGTGGAAAAATCTGCGATTAAGAGCCACCCGGCTTTATTGACCCCTGAAACCCAAAGGGCACGGTCTTGCTCACCCGCTCTGCTCACTCCGACTCCCGCGTCGTGGACTTTGCAGTGTAAAACCCCCCTCCAATATCGGAAACAAATTTCGCAACAACAACTAGCAGAGCTACAATTTCTGCAATCACAGCGACAACCACTGCAACTCAAAGTACCGCGACGTCAACGACTACAGCGAGTAAAAAAACAACAACTTCGGAAAGTGCCAATGAAGATCGACAAAGAACCAGACAGATCTACTACTAACAGATTTTAGTTGAGGAGGTTGAGGAAAACCAACCAGCACAAGTTACCGCAAAAAACGCAAGGCCCCTCCAATGTATATTAGGGAGAAAAGCTCGAGTGCCCTGGTCAACAAAATTGCGTCGTTGATCGGGAACGGTGACAACTTTCATGTTGTTCCGCTTATCAAAGGGAACATCCATGAAACAAAGGTGCAAACCAAGACTGAAGAGCACTTCCGAATCGTGTCCAAATATCTGGACACTGAACAGAAAAACTATTACACGTACCAGCTCAAAAGCAGTAATTGTAGGCCTACAAGTAAGGGAAGTAAAGGGAATAGAACCTGATGTTACCGACGCAGAAAGAAAAACCGCCCTTAAAGACAAGGGGTTCGCCGCCAAGAATGTTATTAACATTCTAACTAAAGATAAAAAGTTACAACCCCTCTTCAAGGTCGAGCTCGAGCCAGAAAGCAGGTCGCTGAAGAAGAACGAAGTCTACCCAATCAATATCTTTTGCATCGGAAAATCACTGTTGAAGAGCCACATAAACGCAACGGTCCAGTGCAATACACTAAATATCAAGAGTATGGATACACCAGGTCATACTGACCACTTTGGGCTGTCGGTGTAGTGTGCAGGGACGCCCACAACTCCGCTTACTCCACTACAAACAAGGACAGTACCGTGAAGAAATGTGAAAGCTGCGAAAGCAACCATACGGCAAACTATAATGGATGTATGGTGCATAAGAAGGTAAAGAGTCGCATGCGTCAAGCGACCGCAACGCGTAACCAAAATCCACAGAACGCGTACATTGCATCAAAAACAACGCCAGACGTCTTCTTCGCCAAAGCTGCGGTATCCTCATTCGGTCTACTAAACACCACCTGGAACTGGAAGGGAAATTCCAACTCAGCCTAACTCTCAAAGCGCTCAACAGGCCCCATAACAGCCACACAGAAAAATGGAAACTATGATGCTTACCCTTCAACAAAGTATGATGGAGCTTATGTCATTTATAAAAACGACCATGCAAACGCTTGTTCAAAACCAGAACATGGTGATTCAGCTGCTCGTAGCACAATAGTCTAAATAATCTATGCAGGCGAATATCTAAGAAGGCTCTACGAATATCAATGTGGAACGCCAATGCACAGTGGTTGCGTCCATAGGCCAAAAATAAAAAAAATCCATCTAAAAATATTGAGTCAAAATGTAAGCAATAAGCCCCAAATTGTCCAAATTTTGCATTGGCAAACCGGTTTTCTCCGGAATTCTAACGGACTTTCTAAAAATAGAATAGAATGCGTTAACACGTGTTTAATTTCACAACACATCGAAATTAAAGTGGTTATGCGTCACATCAAAGCTGCACTTTAAAGTGGACAAGCGTACGCATATTATATCCGATTTTAGATATCGTAAATGGATTTTAAAGTGGAAGGTATTTAATGGTAATTTTAATAAGTTCTACTGAAATTAAATTAATTTATTTATTATTTGATATTGTGTATTTTTAATTAATACTAATTTTTTGTTTGTGTTGAAAGTCATTTTGTCTGTTTAAGTAGACTGTTTAAATAGTTGCCCCCAATTCCCCCTTTATGAGTGATATCAGTGCATTTGCAAAAGTTTTCAGGTAATAAATATGTTAAGTTCAGCTGCCGATTTTTGCCGATGTGTATATACTCATTAATAATCTCAAGCTCTCCTACTGTTTTCAAGCTCAAATTTTCGACGCGGACTGCTGTTATTCGTTTGTTATGTTTGTGTTTTGAAGTTATTATTTTTAAGTTTCAATATTAATTAAAGCTAACTTGTGTTGTCGTTATTATAAAATTAATTCATCACTTTGTTTTATTTTTAGAATCTTTTGTATTCATCTTTTTTATGTTTACATAAAGTTTTTATTGTGATCCTCCAAAATTCTCCGGCGCATTTTTTATTCAGTGTATTTTTTAACTTATTAAGGTATAAAAAAGGAAAAGCTAGTTGCAGATATTTGCGGATGTGTGCATAATCAACAATATACTAACATCGTCTATTTTTTCTCAGGGTCGATGCAGCTGTTTTGCATTGTAGTTGTATGGCAAGTTATATGCTAGCTATAAGATATAGCCGGCCGATCGTTATGAAATTTGCTAGGTCGGATTAACTGACCAAAAATATAATGTTATATCAGTTATACCATTTCAGATCAATCAGTTATATGGCAGTTATAAGATATAGTCGGCCGATCCCGGTCGTTCCGACTTATATATTGCGTGCAAAGGAAATTAGGGTGTGTGTGCAAAATTTCAAGTCGATAGCTTTCAAAGTGAGAGACTAGTTTGCGTAGAAACAGACCGACGGACAGACAGACGGACATGGTCATATCAACTCAGGAGGTGATCCTGATCAAGAATATATATACTTTATAGGGTCGGAGATGACTCCTTCATTTTGTCACACTTATTGAGAAAATTATAATACACTCTGCAAGGGTATAAAAATAGATTTTATTTGAATTAGTTTTTATACCCTTGCAGAGAGTATAATAATTTTGGTCATTAAAAAACTAGTCTCTCAGTTTTAAAGCTATCGTCTTGAAACACTGCACACAGCCTTCATTTGCACGCAGTATATCGGAACGACTATATCTTATAAGTGGGCCTAGTACGTTGTCCATCATTCTTTGGAATGTGGCCGGTGCGCTCTCTAGGGGATTTCGTATTGCCTCCCGTCTACTGAAAGTGCACTTTTGCATATGTAAAAGCTATTAAAATAGTATTTTAATAGAGTCTACCCAAGTTCATTTTCAACAACATCAACATTGGAGGCTGCTAGCTTTTAGTTTTAGGTGCATCTTGTCGCATTCGCGGTTTTTACGCCAGGTTAGTCGTCTATCGAGGTGGACTCTAAGGTACGTTACTTTGTTGGCTTGAGGGGTTTTTTTTTAAGGTTTATTATACAGAAAGCTTATTTTAATGCACCAGTCGGAAAGCCACATTTCTACTAATATAAGATGATCAGCGAGATGGTTTGTTGCTTGGGTTGGACATCTAGAGCGACTAATGATAATACGCAGTATACAAATTTAATAAATTGGTTTCGGTTTAACTGCAAGAGTATATCAACTTCGGCTCTGCCCGAAGTTAGCTTTCCTTTCTTGTTTTTACTGTATAATTCTCTGTATAGTCTCTAGTTGTAACTTAACTGTTCAAAGTTAGCTTATATTTATATTTTTTGGTCCTATTGCATAGGACATTATAAATTTGGTCAAAAGTGTGCAACGCAGTGAACCTGACTTCTCCGACCCTATAAAGTGTATATATTCTGGATCAGGATCACCTCCTGATTTGATAGAGGCTTGTCTGTCTGTCTGTATCTACGCAAATTAGTCTCTCAGTTTTTTACTCTCCGATTTTTTACGAATGCTATTTTTGACAAAATAATGCGGCATAAAATATTTTATAAGAATCGACCGACTATATCTTATAGCTGCCATATTGGTATTTGGTAATAATACCATCTTGTTATTTTTGAAGATGGAAGCTTTGACATTTTTTTTAGATTTTTTAAAGTAATAAATTAATTATATTATGATATTCTCAGAAGGGTCATCCAACTATATCCGATGTTTACCATATATATCCGGTTTCAACTGCCTTATCAACTTCGTCTCCGCTCGAAGTTAGCTTTCCTTTCTTGTTTAAGCTATAATAATTTGTACATTTTTCGCTTATTACTTAGGTCTGCACCACGTGAAGGCGCCTATATAAACGGACTTTTTATGGAGGGAGCTCGATGGGATGTAAAAATGGGAACTATAGCAGATGCTTATAATAAAGAACTGTTTCCAGCAATGCCAGTAGTGTTTATTAAAGCAGTCACTCAGGACAAACAGGACGTTAAAAATGTTTATGAATGCCCAGTTTATAAAATACGGTAGGTCTCATTCCTAGTATCCTAGTCACACGTTAACTATACACGGCACTCGTGCAGTACAAGTGTATATTGTAATCGTTTGAGTGTATGTAACATAAAGAAAAAACCATCTCCTCCTCCCGGCACGAATCTGAAATTTGATGTTAGCGCCAGATTGCTAACTGTTTTCATTGTTTTTGGAAAATGTTTTATTGCCAAACTGTTCCAACGGCTATTTTAAACTTGCAAATCAAAAAGCAGCCAAAGTGGATAACTTTATTAGAAGTTATATAATTTTTAGTCTGCTCCCTATTGAATCGCTAGTTTGGGCGTAGGTTTTTTGTTGTGGTTTTCCTCAAGCGCAAAAACAAAAAAATCAGCGAAAGATTGTTGCTGAGAATCTATACCGTATTTCTTAGATAAGAAAGTTTAGTTTAAACCTTTAACCCTTTAATAGCTTAAGTTTAAAGGTAAGGAAGGAAGGGTGGAAGGGATGTGTACTGGGGATAATATAGCTGTTTATAGCTGTCTATAGCTGGTCTATAGCTGCCCTCTCTTGTTTTTTCTTCAACTTTCTTTTTTCGTTATATATCATATGAAAATCCTCATGGAAAAATACCCGAAGCGAAAAATCGTTTATCAATTTCTAGCTAGCTATTCCACAAGCTACACCAAACTTAAATAGTGTGGCTTTCTTAGGGTAATCGAATATTTAAAAAAATATCGTATCATAGATATTTTATATCTTGCAAGTGTGTCTGCTTCTACGCAAACTAATCCTCAGTTTTAAAGCTATCGACTTTAAATTGTATAACTTTGGATTTTGTATGAATGCTATTTTTAGCAAAATAATACGACGTACCAAATTTCATAAGGGACGGACGACTATATCCTATTGCTGCCATGAACGATCGAAAATGACGCAACTTTCTTTTTTTTGGAAAATAGAAAATTGGAAATCGGTACAGATTCTGAAATGATATTTGGTGTTTAGTCAAAAACACAAACTTTTGTATTTTTAAAGGTCCTTTTTTTTAGATTTTAAATTGTAATAAATTGGTTATATTGATTATATTGAAATTGGTTATATATCATAATGATCGGCCAACAACATTCGATTTTAGCCATATATGGCTCCGGTATATGGCTAATCCGGTTATAGGTGCAAGGTTATATCAACTTTGGCTCAGTCCGAAGTTAGTTAAAGTTCCTTTATTGTTATATAAAATTTTCGTGTCACCGATTCTCATTAAATTTTGTGAGCGTATTGAGTAGGTCTGAGAATCCACCAACATCTATTTTTCATCGTCTTAAATCCTGTTCGACATACCAAATATAGCATATGAAGTGAGTTACTACCTCATAACACTGACAAACTCACGCTAAAAACAGATAGCATTTATATCAATTTAAAATTCTATCTCATCAACGCTGACATGGTAAAACATTTACTTTGGCCACCATCAAACAAGTACAAGATGGATTCTCTATGTCAATAGTCACCTTGCACCTGTTATTGACAGCTCTGCTCACGGAATAAAAATTTCCGGTCATCTTCGGAACGTAATGCACTGTCAACATGCACTGTCTGTATCTTGACGCCACCTATACCTTCTGCTTGAAGGAAACCAACATTGGCCAGTCCGATCTGTTCAGTGTGCTTCTCAAACTTTGTGATTAACTTTCTTGCGCAACTCATATGGCTTGTTGCACCACTATCCAAGCACTATTTGGAATTGTAAATGTTGTTGACGTCACAAGCTTGCAGCAGGCTGCCTTGGAGATTAACCATATTTCTTGATGCCATGCGGTGATCTCCCTCACCCTCACATCGACACTGGTACTTAATGTGCCCTTGTTCACCACACTTGAAGCAAACGATATTTTTTCGTTTCTTCTGCACATAGGTTTTTGTTGTGCTTCTGCGTTGCAGCGAATGCCTTAGTGTGGATTCGTTCATCTGGTATTCCTTTTCTTTCGCTCCCCTCCTTTAACTTTATGTTGCGATTTTCGAACGAAGGCAACTGATCTCGTGTCTCCAAAGGGACCACGAAATGTTAAAATTTCTCTGGAAGGCTTGATAGAAAAACAATGGTGCGATGTTCGTCGTTTAGCTCTACTCAAACTCCACTTATGTTATCCAGAATTTCCACAAATTCACTTATGTAACGTCTTATCTAAATCTCTGCCCTTGATCCATCCGTTTATTAACAAGTTTCTTGTATAACTGTACTTTTCGTACAGGTCCGCTTGGTTGATGAACTTCCTTCAACTTGGTTCATGCTAGTAATGCTGAAAACATCGATGCATCGAACATCGATGTTTTTTTAGCGATGTTTTCCGAGGTTTTTCGATGTTTTTTTTTATACCGATGTTAAGTGATGCATCGATGGTTATTTTGGAAACATCGACGGACATCGACATCGAGGTTTTCCGTCGAACTTGCATCACTAGTTCATGCCTCCATAGCCGTGAAGCAATTCTTGATGTAGGCCAATTCAGATGTCTTTACCAAGGCCGTAACAGACGTAACACATTCACAAAACGGAACGCACCAATACAGATCGCATCTGTATTTTCAATTTCATCTGTATCGCATTTGTATCAATTTGTTCTTAATCTCGAGTCACACACCGAATAACTTGAATTTTTCAGTGCCTGGGCCCATAACCTATTGAGCGGCAGAATTCGAAGCGACAAAATCAAAACACCGTGTGTATGCTTCTACAGTATGTACGACAACAGGTACATCGAGCATTTATATCTGATTCATTCCTGCGTCTAGCATTCCAGGAAGAGCCAGCTGGGATGTGTTGCGCGTCAGAAAAGCGCAACTACCAGAAATTGAAGCACTACCTCAACCATAGAACGGCTTACTTATCGGCACGGATCCAGATTCTAACTGGTTTCTGAAGTCAATTCAAACATTCAATTCATGCTTTCAAATGACATCGTTCGGAGCAACAGAAATAGTACGAAATACTAATGCAAATGGTCAACATTGCAACTCTACATTCAAAATCAGAGGCGCCAAGTTTATCATAAAATGGGCTCACTGCTGCCAATGCCAGACGAACCACATAAATTCTTACAAATCTACTTTATGGTAGGGTGCTAGGGCCAATATTATATTTCCTCTACACAGCAGACATCCCGACAAGCACACGACTAACAAAATCAACGTTTGCTGATGACACAGCTATTCTTAGCCGCTCAAAATGCCCGATTCAAGCAACTGCGCAGCTTGCTCTTCATATGGTCGATGTTGAAAAATTGCTATCAAATTGGCGAATTAAATTGAACGAACTAAAATGCAAGCACGTTACGTTCACTCTAAACAGGCAAAACTACTCGCCGACTACATTAAACAACACTCTACTCCCACAAGCCAACGAAGTAACATACCTAGGATCACATTGAAGCCAAAATAACATACCTAAAGCTAAAAGCCAGCAGCCTTCATTGGCTTATCAACGCTCGGTCACCTCTTAGCCCTGAATTGAAAGTCCAGCTGTACAACTCGACTCTAAAACCTATTTGGATGTACGGCTCCCAGTTATGTGCGAACGCCAGAAATAGCAACATTGACATAGTTCAGAGAGTTCAGTCGAAGATCTTGAGAACAATCACCGGGGTACCGTGGTACGTTCGCAACGAAAACATACACCGCGACTTAAACATTCTTCCAGTCAAAGAAGTGATCGCAGAACAGAAGGTAAAGAGGTCCAACAGGGTTGAGCAACCAATCACGCCTTCGTCGCAATGACTTACCCACCCAGCGACCGACCTGAGGGACGCGCAACCAGAATGCAGTCTAAGTACACTGTTAGTTACATTTTAATGCATTACATTTTTTTACGAATCTTAAATTCGTCAACTTATTCGAATAATTGACAAATAAGAATAAATAATTAATAAATAATTCGCAGAATTCGAAGCGACAAAACCAAAACACCGTATGTATGCTTCAACAGTATGTACGACAACAGGTACATCGAGCATTTATATCTGATTCATTCCTGCGTCTAGCATTCCAGGAGAAGCCAGCTGGGATGTGTTGCGCGTTAGAAAAAGCGCAACTACCAGAAATTGAAACACCACCTGAACCATTAAATGGCTTACTTATCGGAACGGATGCGGATTCTAAAGTGTTCCTGAAGTCAATTCGAACATTCAATTTATGTTTATTGGTTAAATCTTGTTTATTACTATTTGATTCATTTTATGCCAGACGTATCGTCAGCGAGCTAGTAGAAGCTCTATTGAACAAGCACAATGAATTGTTGAAAATATTTAAATCCCATATGCACCAATTACCAAGCGATAGTCTCGCTATCGTCACAAAAAATATTATTCAAGTAGAGCACTAAGAGATTGACTTGCTGAATTACGATCAAATAATAACTTAAATATAATGTTTCCCTTTTGTTATTTTAATATTCTCTCATAGTTCACAGCGCTCTAAATGACTTTATATTACATAAGCCTAGAACTGAGTAAATTTTGTACAGAAATCATAAAGTCATCTAGTGGCAAAACAACGTTTGCCTGGCCAGCTAGGGAATGATACAATTATAGGTGGCATGCTCTCGAGTGGATAAAACATCCAGTTTGTTTGTGTTAGCTAAAGATGGACTAACAAAAAATATTGTCCACGCTTCAGCAGTAAGAGATTGACTTTCTGAATTTCTGATTGTCGGGTCAGGAAGACTTTCTGATTGTCGGTTGATTAATGTTGATTTTTAAATAATGTTAATGTAATGTTTAGTGTAATGTTTATTTATTAGTTTGTACAAAAGCTTAGTTGATCGCAAGCCGACTCTCTCTCGGCCGCTCGACTCAACGGGCTTTCTATAGAGCGTTTTAGCTCGAGGTGACTTGTCGGGCCGCCCTCTCTGTGTGTTTACTATTTGGCTAATGAGCCAGGGTCAGAAGTTGACCTACTGACCGTGTGCCGCGACTCCACTACTCCGCGACTCCACTACTACGCGACTCCACTCACTGGAGACACACCAGTGAGTCCGAATTGGGAGTTGTTTTGCGGGTGACCGGGGTGTTCCTGATCGGTTTCCAAAACTTGGGCGCGAGTTCACGAGCCGGCTTATCCGTGCCTTGCAGGATCACGCCTGTTGGTTGCGATTTGAGGAGTCGGTAAGCCGTACGCCAGACGTATCCTTTCCTCACTTCCTTGCAAGGCTACCTGCCGTGGTCGGGAATGGCCCCACTCGACTCCGATGCCCTGGGCTCTTAGAGGAACCGTTTGACCGAATGGGTCCTTTGTTGGCTTGTTCTTCCTGGAACACCGGGCGTGAGACCCCGAGTAGGCCTATCCTTGTTTCGCAGGATCACGCCTGTTGGTTGCGATTTTAGGAGTCGGTAAGGCGTACGCCAGAAGTATCCTTTCCTCACTTCCTTTTTTTTGTAATTATATATTTATTAACAATGAACTGTTATTCTAGATATAACTAAAAGTAAGGATAAATTAAGTTAAAAGATATTCCAAAATTTTGGATTTAATTACATCTAGGGATAGTTCAGGGGATAATAGATGGGACAATGATTTAGAATTTTTACAAATAACGCGAAATGGATCGTGTTCCGCAAAATTAGACCTAGAAATCGGTAACCAAAGGGGTCGGAAGGATCTAGTTACCCTATTAGGAACAGAGAACCTTAATTTTTCAAGAAGTACTCTTGAGTCAACCTGTCCAAGAATAAGCACATGAAGTAGCATAACCCCCCACAAGTACGGCGATCTTTTAAAGGAGGTAGGTTTAGTAGTTTTAACCGGCAATTATACGACGGGAGGGAAGTGGCAGTATCCCAGTTTAAGCTTTTTAACGCAAATAGCAGAAACTGCTTTTGGACAGATTCAATCCTCCTTTGGTGAACAAAGTATTGCGGACTCCAAACGCTAGAACAGTATTCCATGATAGGACGAACCAACGATACGTATAGAGTTTTAGTTGTGAAAGGATCATCAAATTCTTTAGACCAACATTTGATAAAAGCTAGCACACCTCTGGCCTTATTAACTGTTAGTGATATGTGGTCGTTGAAGGACAACTTATTGTCAAAAAGGACTCCAAGATCGTTAATTAGGGAAACACGATCTAAGACGTTATTCCCAAGAGAGTACGAAACGATGTGAGGCAAACTGCGATTGAACGTCATAACCTTACACTTAGAGCTGTTAAGCAAAAGTAGATTGTTTGAGCACCACAAGAAGACTTCGTTAAGGTCTAGTTGCAGGTGCCTATGAAGGAAATGGTCTGAGAAAGAAAGACAAAACTTGACATCATCAGCATACATAAATGTAGTAGCATAGTTTACAACACTAGGAAAATCGTTGACAAAAAGAACAAACAGAAGAGGTCCTAAGTGACTACCTTGTGGGACACCAGATGAAACGTTTATAATCTGTGATGAACTGTTTTTAAACAAAACACGCTGCGTGCGGTTGGATAGATAAGAGGTCAACCACTGTACTATATGTGGAGAAAACCCCATACGACCCAGCTTATGAAGGAGGATGGTGGTTCACAGAGTCAAACGCTTTTCTAAAGTCAGTGTACACAACATCAGTTTGCATGCGGCTCAGAAAACCTCTGTGGATAAACGAAGTGAATTCAAGAAGGTTAGTTGTGGTAGAGCGATGCTTGACAAAACCATGCTGTGAAGTGGAAATAATGCTTTTACAAAAATGTTGCAGTTGGAAAGTAACCAGTTTCTCAAGCAGTTTGGGAATCGCAGATAGCTTAGCAATCCCCCGGTAGTTCTCAATTAGTGCTTTAGTGCCTTTCTTATAAAGCGGAATAATAAACGATTAATTCCATCTCTCGGGAAGACATGACAACTCCAAGGATAAGTTGAATAAGATAGTGAGAGGATGGCAAAGGATATCAGAACAGTACCTTAGAACACAGCTAGGAACATTGTCAAGACCAGCAGAGAATGAGATATCTATTGTTGAAAGAGCTTCGAACTCATCCTGAGTTCGAAATTTTGAAAAGTAAATGTTGTTTATATGTGGTAATTTATAAGGATAAGAAGAATTGAGGTTATATGAATCGGACGAATAAGTGGTTTGAAAAAATGACGCAAAGAGATTAGCAATACCTTGCTCAGAAGAATGTGATATATGTTTATATGATAGGGATGAATTATTATGATGAATTATTATGAATTATTTCTTAAAACGGTAGCTGCTTCAATTGTGTTTATAGATGAAAGAACATTCCAATCGATTTCAGCTAAATGATTCAGAAGGGCGATAAAATCAGTCTTTCTGAATCATTTTAAACGAGGTTTAACATTAAAGCAAGCTTCATGGTGAGGCACATCAATTAACACCGATGCTAATAGTGTAGGATGGTGAAAGTCTTCAGGAAGCGACAGCGGCGACAGGTTTAACATTAAAGCAAGCTTCATTGTGAGGCACATCAATTAAAACCGATGCTAATAGGGAGCGACAGCGGCGGGGACCGAATGACTGTCACAGAGGATGACACATTGGAAAAAATAAGGTCCAGAAATCTGCAATGAGTGTTATGAATTGGATTGATTTGGAGCAGGGCAAGATTGGTTAGGCCATCGATAAAGTCGTCATGACAACTGGAAAGCAGGGAATTGTCTATCTCAGACGGGATACAGGAAATGTTGCGAAGGTTGAAATCTCCCATGATTAGGATTAAATCACGGTACTTAACCAACGAAAAAACAGACCTAATGGCATCAAGATGGTAAAAGTATACAATATCTTCAGCCATGGAAGGAATGTAGGAACAGGTCAGGAAAATATGAGACGAGCCAGTTAAAATTTTCACCGCAATGAACTCAATTCCGAACTCATTAGGGAAAGGAATAAGTTCAGCAGGGTACTTATTACTAACAGCAATGAGGACACCAGCTGCAAAAGTTGGACGATCAAATCGAAACACTATGAATTTGGAAACAAGAATTTCGTAATCGGAGACAGAGGAGTTAAGCCAAGTTTCAGAAAGCACGATTGCATCAAAATCAAAAGAAGCACTCTGTAAAAAATTGGCTCAGCTTACCCAGAATACTTCTAACGTTTTGATAGCAGCAGGAAAATACTATGTTATTCAGTTTTTTGAAACCGTTTCTACAGGACTAGGATTCTGAGCGTCTTTTGCTAGGAATTCATGAATGATACTGTGCTCAGGCCAAGCTACAGGATCAAGTGCTTTTTCAAGTTAGGAATCAGGTAGGACTATTTTTAAAGAAGAAATAGAACGCTTATGCTTAAAGTTAAACTTAAATACAGCTATTTCATTAGGAGCTACCTTAAGATGGTTTAACAGGTGACTCCTGACATCATTAACAGTAGCATCCATAGCAAATATGGCCTTACGAGGAGCAACCGCCCTCAGCGTAAGTCCAGAAGATCTAAGTTCAGGCGCCACACAAATCAGAGGCCTGGGGTACATCACGGCAAGAGCAGAGGGTAGGTTGTCCAACGATGGGGGTTGTCCAACTATGGCGGCTCCAAGATGGTAGGAGGCTCGTGGTTTGTACTCGGTACGCTGATCGCTTCTTGCAATGGATAAATATTACACTGCCCTGAAGGAAGGCTTATCAAGTCCCTTGGTACTGGAACAGCATGTTAGCATGTCGACGGTAAAATGTTTGGTGTTGAAAATTCATCGACTTGTACAGCATGGGATGTAGGGGTATTCAGTAATTTAGCAGTCAGCAGGTTGTTGTTCAGAATTTTTCGTCTGGGGGCTTCGCTTAACAACTTTAACCCAAGGAAATGAGTTTCAAGAGCGAGGAATTGCTCATTAAGGGCCGAGAATTGCTTGCGGACATCTAGGAAACCATTTCTCGTCTGTTTCATAAAAGTCCGCATCTCTGACTCAATTTCTCTACAAGCAATGCAAGACCATGTCAGGCCAATTTTCTTGTTGATAAGGTCACTTATCCGTCCATTCTGTCCTCCACCAGCACATTTAATATGTGAGCAGTTGTTGCACAGCCAACAAGACAGGTATGAGTCACCCGTGATGGATCCACCAAATTCACATTTTTTTGCAGTGCAAGTAAGACTCATTTTTGACGGATCAGACCACTGTAGTAGCGTGTAAAGAATTTAGGCTCTCTGAAACACTCTGTAACCGAGAGTGGACGATCAGATCGGATGTAAGAGACAATGTTACAAAAGAGATGTGCAACGAAGGTTTGGCGTCGTGAACAACAACAAACTCGACAGTAACTATGATGTAACGGGTAACGTCCAGAGAGTACAGCTCGGAGAGATTTATGTTAGAGAATAAAGTTGAAGCGCAACAGAGATAACTTTAAACGATTAAATGTATAAATTGGAAATAAATAGTTCAATGAACTTATTAATTCGAATTTATTTATGGAGATTATTTGTTATATTTTCACTTTTCGCGGAAGGAGCAAGCTTGAGTTCAAGATCAAAATAATTGGAAACTGGCAAGAGCGATCGAAGAAACACGTCCAGGTACGGCAAGTGAATATACAGGAAATTCGACTTTCGTCGTTTGTTTATTTTCGGTTTTGTTTTTTCCTTGCAAGGAAACACCTGCCGTGTTCGGGAAAGAACCAACTCGACTACACGACCCTGGGTTTTCAGAGGAAAGTCCAGCAATGGATCCTTTCCTTATTGTCTATTCGGTCTCCTTGCGCTTGGCTGTCGGACTCTCCAAAGGCGGTCCTTCAACTCAAACAAACCGAATCCTTTTTAGAAACGCTCTAACACCCAGACTCTCGTCCCGATCTGCTCCAATGGGCCTCCTTATATACTGATTGGGGCGCCCGTTAATCCTCGCTGGTTCTGCTCCTGCCGTTAATCCTGCTCCAAAACACGCCACTCTCCGTCCCTCTCGGTCACGGACCTCCATTGTCGTTAAACAGACCTCGAGGGCCCGCTACGCCCTGCGTCACCCCCCCAACTCCTTTCTCCTTCGTTGACGCCAACCCTGCCGCACTTTCGAAACACGGGTGCACGGCGTGCTGATCTCCCCCCCCCCACCCTTTTTGGTTACTTTTCCCGCTGACCACTTGCTGCTCCGGGAACATTTACGTTCCACGTTGATTCCGTCTTTCTATGGAGCGACGGTGGCTTTCCCCTCGCCCCCTTGGGGTCCTTCCCTTGACTGCTCGGTTGTTGACCGGTGCTTGACCCCTTAGACCGCTTCCGCACCGCACCCCCTCTTCTGCCCCCGGCTTCCAGTCTTGGCGTTTGGGGAGACCAAATCTCCTCACAAGGTCATAAAATAAGGCCGAAGGTCATACTGGATCTATGCGCTGAGCTTATCTTCGGCAGGTGTCTATCCCAATTGGACTGATTCGGCCTATGTATGCGCGTAGTGTCTCTGGAACTCCAAAAGTATAAAATACCGAAGTTCGAGAAATTCACAGATTCTGCTTGAAGTAAACTTTTTGATCGAATGCAAAAAGTGAAACTTAGTAGTGATCGACTATGACTGGTATGCCGATATTTCCTCTTTTGGATCTTAGATAGGGGCCTTATAAATCCATGTACAATTTTTGAATGGGTCTATCTGATGTCTTCGTCTTTTCCAACACTTCAAAACGTAAACTTAATATCGGTTACGCCTCCAGGCCAAAAGAAAAATCTTTTAAGATTTTTCCAATTTCGCTGTGAGCTGCATCCGGGGGAACATGTGCTCTGTATAAAATACATTGTCTTAGTATGAATTAATTTCTTAGACAATGTCTAAGACAAAAAAATTGTCTACAATCTTTTCATCCGGTAATCTGGACTGATTTCGCTGGATATTTTCAATCATATCGGTATATTCTGCTGATTTAAATTCGACTGAAGTCAAAACTATCATCGGTCCGAAGTCGGTGATTTCAGATACGGCTGGTTCGTGCTGAAGGGAAAGAGTGTCGACTACTACGTTGAGAGTACCATGCTCATGTTCAATCTTCATGTACTTGACAAAATGCTGTATTTTGACCGCACATCGTCCAACGCGACCTGTCAAATCTTTTTGTTACTGGAATCACATATATACCGGCAGTTTCTCGGACATATAGGGAATCGTCATTTTGTCGCCACTAGCGTTGGCATATGGGGTCTGGAAGGGTCTGAAAAAATCGGGAGTGTGCAGTATCGGTGCAGATGTCAACTTGTCTTTCAAGTCAGCGAATGCTTTATTGTCCCAAAGTTTCAATGAATTCATTTCTTAGACAATGTCTAAGACAAAAAAATTATCTACAATCTTTTCATCCGGTAATCTGGACTGATTTCGCTGGATATTTTCAATCACATCGGTATATTCTGCTGATTGAAATTCGACTGAAGTCAAAACTACCATCGGTCCAAAGTCGGTGATTTCAGATACGGCTGGTTCGTGCTGACGGGAAAGAGTGTCGACTACTACGTTGAGAGTACCATGCTCATGTTCAATCTTCATGTACTTGACAAAATGCTGTATTTTGACCGCACATCGTCCAACGCGACCTGTCAAATCTTTTTGTTACTGGAATCACATATATACCGGCAGTTTCTCGGACATATAGGGAATCGTCATTTCGTCGCCACTAGCGTTGGCATATGGGGTCTGGAAGGGTCTGAAAAAATCGGGAGTGTGCAGTATCGGTGCAGATGTCAACTTGTCTTTCAAGTCAGCGAATGCTTTATCTGTCACTTGGTTCCATTCTTATTGTCTGTTTTTCCGTAACAAGTGGGATACAACAACAACAATAGTTGCGTCGAAGCTGTTTGACGGAGGTTGGAACGGGAAATTCATTTGTAGCTCTATTTTTTTGTCAGTGTCTGTCTTAAGCTGACCATATCCGATAATAAATCCTTAATACTTCATTTCGCGCATGCCTAAGTTTTACTTTGCATCGTTTATTGTCAAATTATATTTCCTTTATTAGTTTATTAGTCGAATTAGGAACGCGTTGTACTGCCGATAATTTTGTTCCAGTGGGATCTGCCAACAGGCGTGATCTATATAACGTGCAACAAAAATATAACATAACAAACACATAACAAAAATATAACGTGCTGGTAGTAGGCGGCTTAAAATGGGGATAGGCGTCTTTTATAGCTACTTTTTTGACCACTCTGGAATCGAGGCACAGCCAAAGGCACTCCATGTTTTACAATAACAATATTACTACTCCACGGGCTTTCCGATTTCTCTATGATACCTCGATCCAACATCCTATCTACATTCTCAGACATAAATTTCTCAATCGCGGGTGATATTTGCCAATGTCTCCGTTTTACGTGATTTGTGCCGCCTACATCGATAGCGTACTCAATGAGATCTGTGCGGCCCAAGCCGCTTTCTCTATCAAATAACGGAAATTTTTCAATGAGTTCATGGAGGTTGCCCTGTTATTTGGGTGACAAAAGGTGCATCTTCGGATTTGTCTTGTGTTCATCCTTTTGAATAATTAAATTGATGATATTATTATGATATTATTTATCAATGCTTAATACTTTGTTCGTCCGACTTTTGAAATCTTAAGACGGATCAGGCTGTTGACCAAGTTTTATGTTGGGAAAACGTAGAATTCAATACAATCTAAAATAATTCTTCTCTCAGAGTTACAAAATATAGAGGAAACTAACATTATCCTTGTATTCGTATTATTCTTCCAAAATGTTTTCAACCAAGCAGTCGAGCGTCTTGGTCTTGGTCGGCGTTGAATTTTCGTATTTGAATATGCGACAATAATAATTATAATATTATTATAATTAAATAATATTATTCAAAAATTGATAATGAGGGATTTTTTAGTTTTTTGTTTGATTAAGTGGACGTTAAGGTAATAATATAATAACTGGCATGTTTATTTAGGAATGTATTTACGTGTTTTTGTATTATAAAAAAAACAAGAAAGCAAAGCTAACTTCGGGCGGAGCCGAAGTTGATATACCCTTGCAGCTAAAACCGGATATATATCGCAAAAATCGGATATAGTTGGCCGATCCTTATGGGAATATGAATATATAATCCAATTTATTACAATACAAAATCTAAAAAAAGTCTCAAGCTTCTATCTTCAAAAATACCAAAGTTGGTATTTCTACCAAAAACCATTTCCGATCGTACAGTTATATGTCAGCTATAAGATATAGTCAACCGATCGTTATGAAATTTGGTAGATCGGATTAACTGACTGTCGGGTCAAGCAGCACGGCGTTTAATGTTTATGTTTAAATAATGTTTAAATAATGTTTATGTAATGTTTAGTGTAATTATTAGTGTAATGTTTATTTATTAGGCTTAAGGTTGTACAAAGGCTTTGTTGATCGCAAGCCGACTCTTTCTCGGCCGCTCGATTCAACAAGCCTTTCATAGAGAGTTTTAGCTCGCAGTGTCTAGGTCGGGCCGCCCTCTCCATTATTCGAGAGCTTTAGCTTCGCAGTGACCAGTCGGGCCGCCCTCTCTGTACTTTACTTGAGTCCCTGCATGCACCATAGCCGGTCTATCTGCGGATCATCCGGCTTGATCTGCATGCAGAAATAAACATTTATAACGTCATATTAAATACAAATTCGTCTTTTTATTTACGGCATTGAAAACGCTCAATGACCAAACACTGACCAAAAATAGAATGTGTACCAAGTGCCAGCTTTCTATCATCAAAAACACGAAAGTTGGGTCATTTCCGATCGTTCAGTTATATGGCAGCTATAGGATATAGTCGGCCGATCCTTATGAAATTTGGCATGTCGTATTATGTTGCCAAAAAAAGTTCTCACCTAAAATTTGAACTCTCTAACTTTAAAAACACCAAAGTTATACCATTTCCGATCAATCAGTTATATGGCAGCTATAGGATATAGTCGGCCGATCCCGGCCGTTCCGACTTATATACTGCGTGCAAAGGAAAGAAGGGTGTGTACAAAGTTTCAAGTCGATAGCTTTAAAACTGAGAGACTAGTTTGCGTAGAAACAGACAGACGGACAGACAGACGGACAGACGGACAGACGGACATGCTTATATCAACTCAGGAGGTGATCCTGACCAAGAATATATATACTTTATAGGGTCGGAGATGTCTCCTTCACTGCGTTGCACACTTTTGACCAAAATTATAATACCCTCTGCAAGGGTATAAAAATATGGCAATTGTCGGGTCAAGCGGCAAGCAACTAATTTAAACATAATAATTAATTAGTAACTGATGTTTCTGGAAGGTTGGCGCCACTCTCGTTCGACTTCTTACTGCTCGCATCCTAAATTGGATTTCCAATTTAGAAGTCCTAATTTCATATGCGGCCAATGACCATCAATGACCAAACATTGGTGACCCCGACGTGATCTAGTTAATATAATTAACAGATTAAAAAACTATTGACCCGCGAAAAGACATTTAAAAACATATATACATACGATCTACATGTATAGACGAAAATAACCGGAAGGTGTTTTTCAGGTCAGGCAGCACCACGGTGTTTAGTGTTTATGTTTAAATAATGTTTATGTAATGTTTTGTGTAATGTTTAGTGTAATGTTTATTTTTAGGCTTAAGTTAAGACTCAACGGGCTTTCTATAGACAGTTTTAGCTCAGCAATGTCTAGGTCGGGCCGCCCTCTCCACTTTCGAGAGCTTTAGCTCGAGGTGACTTGTCGGGCCGCGGGTCTGTTCCACCGAATTTATAGTTCGACGTGATTGCCCGAGCCCAGAAATAACACAAATAGCGTAAACGTTATAAACTCTTTATTTCGTATGCTCTTCTCAATACAAAAGATATGATTCTTGATCCCGGACTCGGGCACCGCTTCGATTCCTTGCTGCTCCGACGCCGGCGCTTCCTTCTGGCCGTCTCCGTAGCTCCGGCCGCTGTCGCTGCTCCGTCGCTGCTACCGTCGCGGCTACCGATGCTGCTACTGTTGACGTAGGCCCCCTAAACTTCGCCCTTTCGTTGGCCTGAAAATCGCGTCTGAAATTCTGAAAAAAGTCTGAAATTCGCGTCACGCAATATATGGACGGCCCCTAAGGAGGAATTTTTTAGTTTTTTGTTTGATTAAGTGAACGTTCAGGTATTTTAGAATCTAGCCAAGATAATATTCACTTTTAAATTACAAAATATAATAATTTTAATTTTATTCTTGGCATTGCTGGGGGTTATTTTGTTTTTGAACATAATCGTAGGTAGTTTAAGTGTTTGTGTTTATTTTCCTTTTTCTTCTCTAGCAGGTTTATTTATGAATGTGCTTGGTCATTGAGATTTTTCAATGCCGTAAATACAAAGGCAAATGTTGTAAAATTTTAAACGTTTTCAAAAAATGTTTTTTTTTTTTTTGCAGGCAGATGAAGAAGATATGTAGATCAGCTTACGGTGCTGTAAGGTGCTTTAAATAATCAAACTAGGTCAAACGAGCAAATTACCTTTATCTTTCTATCTTTATCTTTCTCAGAACGTCTCACTTAAACATACATAAGAGCTTCGACAATGAGCTCTTGGTTAAGCATGGAGTAATTTAATTTTTATACATTTTTATATTTTTATAAATCATCTTTTCGCACCCATTAAACATTTCGACATATCTTACATATATAATACATATCTTTTCGTATATTTTACAAATAACTATTACAAATCTTCCCACGCCTATAAAGGTTGGGGGATTGAAAAGAAAAGTTAGTTCTACAGAGTTTGTTTTTTTTTTTTTTTGTTAGAAAAGAAATATATATCAGAGATTTTATCTAGTTTTTAATTTAAGAGAGGCAGAAAAATACAATAAATTTAGCTTTTCAATCCCAAGCACTCAAGATTTAGTTGTGAAATGGGTCTTGATAATTCGGATACCGAAGAGGCAAGTGGTTCAACAGAGTTCTGTACGTTGTGCAGAACTCGAACTTCATCCACGGAATTGCTTAAAACCAAATGTGGACATAGTTTTCATAAAAGCTGCATAAAAACATATCTTTTCGCATTTCGCAAAAGATAAAAATTGTCCTATCTGCAAGGCATCCTGCCAAGAAGAATCTGTAGGAAGACCAGATAGTGTTGCACAGCATACAAGGCAGAAACAAAGGGTCGCAAGTTCACAGGTAGAAAGCGTTGAACAAAGAGTCGCTGACATGGAGAATCGAGGTCAGACTAGTGGTCGCGAAAGCATGCAGAGCATGCTGCAGGATGTATTAAAAAGGCTTGAATTTGGCAGGCTTGAGCCAAGAAGCTCCACGTCAATGTGTAGCCAGCGCAATTCCGTCGTTTGACCATCTGCTACGTGTAGATGCGGGTCAACCTAGTGAGGTACAGGAGCCGGTTAACCCCAGACACTTGAGACTTTGACTTGTCAGACACTTGGCGGAAACTTCGATATCCTCTGTGGAAATGCAAGCGCGCTGTTTGAAGCGAATGCGAATGATTTCTTGTCGCGGTACCATAAATCTGTTTGGACCGTGAGATGGGACGATTTGTGTACTGCTCTCCGCCGTCAGTTCAGGGATACGAGAACTGATGTAGACATCCGAGAAATGATCAGGGATCCTAAACAGAAAGAAAGGGAAACTTTCGACTCTTTTTATGATGCGGTGGTCCAACTGAGGATCAAATGGGAGAAAGGGAGTTAATAGAAATCCTTCGGCGAAATTTAAGACCCGAGATGAGGCACGAGAACTTAAATATATCTATTAATTCAATATCATGGCTTCGCGAAATTTGTAGAAAGCGGGAAGGTTTTCTGGAAGAGCTCAAGAGAGAGCAGGTCTACAAAAAGGGACCGCCATTCAAGAGCCACGTGTCTGAGCTCCTTGAAGATTCTCATGACCCAACCGAGTCAAAATTTTCGAAGAGCAGGAAGAAACTGTGGAGGCCATATCCTTAATCTGCTGGAATTGCAGAAAAGAAGGACATAGGTACCAAGATTGCACAGCGACACGAAAAGCGTTCTGTTATGGTTGTGGTGCCTACACGAAATACCTACAAACCATCTTGCCAAAGGTGTTTAAAAAACATACAGCAGAACACCCAAGTCGTTCGTTCGCGGACTGTTCTGAAGGCACAAGGAACGAACACGGAGAATAATAGATATCAAGGAGAGTATTCCTGAGAAGATATCCTCGAACTAACTGAGGCCACCTTAGCAGGATGGCACCAGAGAGTTTCTACTATGAATAAGGGTATTAACAGTGGTACAAGCAGAAAAAGTAAAAATTTTAGAAGTACAGCTAAGTCTAGAAATTCAAACAGGCTAAGAAAATTTCGGAGAGTCACTAAAGATCTGTGTGCGCTCCGAAAAAGTTGTGTCGAAAATGTGAATATAGAAACTCAATTAGAAGGCAAAAGAAAGAAACAAAAAAAAAATTATGCATAAGAAATTGTAAAATAACTTATCAGTAGGGAGACCTAAGATAACATGTAAAGGAGGATTTAAAGAAAAGAAAAAACAAAAGAGCATTGGCCATGGTAGGGAGGTCTGTAAGCACCCCCGTCTACACCTAGGGGCGTGGCATGTCAAGTGAGAAGTACTATTTCCGGCCGGTTTAGAATCGTTTATTATTTAACGATTCTAATTAGAGTAAATTTTAATTATTACAGATACCAATGAGCACCTGTAATCTGTGTCCTACAAAGAACACCATGACAATTGCCGACGATATATAGGCGGATTTCAACGCGTGCGGGACAAACAGTTTGCAAGACCACCAGCTCAACGTTGTTCATTACAGTGCACGCAGAGACTCAAGTGCAGCACAAAGAGGGCTGCCCGACTAGTCACTGCTAAGCTTAAGCTCTCGATAAGGGAGAGGGCGGCCCGACCTAGACCTTTGCAAAGCTAAAACTCTCAAAAGAGTCGGCTTGCGATAAACTAAGCTACTGGTATGTACTGAAGCCTAATAAATAAACATTGTACTAAACATTACATTAACTTTATTTAAACATCAACATTAAACGCTATGCTGCTGCCTGTTTTTGTCTTTTTTAATTTAAAAAAAAAAAAACATAAAAAATCCAAGACTCCACGCGGAAAAATAAACACTAAGCCAATGCAGTAACACTAATTTTCCGCTACGAGGTGGGTTACAGGTTTTATGCACAAATTAAATATTGATCTACCCGCAGCGAGATTTCGAAGAAAAGTGAATGTCAGTTGGGGTCATCTGAGCCTATCGATATTTATAATAAGCTGCAAAAAAAAGAGCATTTGTTTTTGTTTACTATATTTAAAAATTGTCAAATTTATCTTTTATTTATTTTTGTTTTGGTATTGGTCAAACGAGCGAATGAATTTACTTCCAGGAACTTTTCTCGAAACTCCTGCTGGAAGGTTATCCAAGAGAAATTTGCACAAGAACAATGGAATTTCAAAAACCATTCATTTGCCTTTCCCGCGAACAACACGTACAAATGGTCACACATAAGTTGATAATCCCCTCCTAAGTTTTGTGCTGTAAGGGAGCGAATACTCTATAGAAAGTCTTCGACTTGCATGCCGTTTCAAGCACCGTCGAATTAAATGCGACAGCCTTGAATAATGCTTGCGACTTTTTCAGGGGATATACCAGAAGAACTAGAGATTCCGAGAGATGTCTCACAGTTATGACTAATATTTCTATGTACGGGTGGTAGTTGAGATTGGTTGTCATTAAAGCATTGAAGAACGCTTGGTGACCGTGAGTCCTGTTCCCTTGACTCGATATTAAGAGAAGTCATTTCTACTTTAAGAGCTTGCATCTTCTGATTTTCCTTATGTCCTTATGTTCCTTAGATTATCCTTATCAATATTTATTTTTGACTGGACTTAGGACTGATCACGCTGTTGACCAAGTTAAAGCGTTTCCAAAAATTAATTCCTAAATAAACATCCTGGCTTAATGTTGGGAAAACGTAGAATTCAATAGGCTTTGTTTAGCTACAATGCAATGGAACATAATTTTTCTCTCCTATAATAATGTGTGTATATAGCCTATCATCAAAGTTACAAAATATAGAGGAAACTAACATTCTCCTGGTATTGGTAATATTCTTCCAAAATGATTTCAACCGAGCAGTCGGGCGTCTTGGTCTTCGTTTCGGCGTCGAATTCTCGTATATAAATATGCGACAAGTATGCGATATTTCTACTTTCCCTCTATTACTGGGATTGCCTCTGGTTGGTTCAAGGCTAGGATCTAAGGTTTCTCCTACGGTCTCACGGTCCTGCGTCGTCAATTCAATTATTAAATTATTATTTGCAAGCAACTTGTTTGCCGAGCAACTACTATTGCAAATGGGAGAAATGGATTTTACTTGTTAAAGTGTTATTAAACAGCTGTGATGAAATTAATGATTACAAAGAGTTGTTGCCAACATCTCATTTAAAGTCAGGTACGCAAAAAGTGGAACATATAGTTTCCTGCTCTCCATACCATATTATATAATCATATTATAACCATATTAAAATTGATAAAACCATATTAAAACTCAAAGGACTTCCATACAATCGTCGAACCTATGTCCTGACTTCTGACAATTCCAGCAAACCATCTTCCTTCTATGGATTTCGTCTATGGATTTCGTCTACTTCTATTTCTACTTGATTTGCTGACATGGAAAATAATTCCGAAACGTAACGATTTGATATCATCTGTTTCATTGATTGTGTCTTGACGTTCTTCTAAAATTGCTCGTGAGTACGGATCTCTTCGCGTAATCTAGCAATAGTATTAATACCTAAATGCATCAATTCGTAACGTAACGAGTACTTCGCATTTCGAATAAGAATTCGTATGGTGGATTGTTCGGAAATGGGGACCTTGAGTCTTCCTAACAAAGTTTCTACAGCGAACTGGTATTGACTGATATTTCTGGGTATGGGTGGTAGTTGAGATTGGTATTCATTTGGCTTCTGTTCCCTTGATTCGATATTAAGAAAAGTCATTTTGACTTTAGAGCTTGCTTTATTGATGTGTTAAGATTGTACTAGATCAGTTATTTCGATTCTGCCTAACCCTTCTCGATTGTTATCACACTCAATGAGTTGGTCATATACCTTTCCTTAACGTTGTATGGACCTTGTCTGTACCCTCGTCTTTGGATTGATACGGGGATTTCCTGTGATTGGTTCTACGGTCTACGGTCCAATCATAAAATTATGGTTTGCAAGAGAGAGTGTCGGGTCAAGTAGCAGCACGGCGTTTAATTTTTATGTTTAAATAATGTTTAAATAATGTTTATGTATTGTTTAGTGTAATGATTAGTGTAATGTTTATTTATTAGGCTTAAGTTTGTACAAAGGCTTTGTTGATCGCAAGCCGACTCTCTCGGCCGCTCGACTCAACAAGCTTTCTATAGAGAGTTTTAGCTCGGCAATGTCTAGGTCGGGCCGCCCTTTCCACTTTCGAGAGCTTTAGCTCGAGGTGACTTGTCGGGCCGCCCTGTCTCTGTATATTACATGAGTCCCTGCATGCACCATAAGCTGGTCTATCTGCGGATCATCCGGCTTCATCTGCATGCAGGAATAAACATTTGAAACGTTCAAAATTAATTAAATTCGTGAAAATGAAATGAAAACTCTCAATGACCAAACAGAGAGCTTGTTAACCGAGCCAATTCTTTGCAAACGGGACAAATTGATTTTACATTAAAAGTGGCATTAAACAGCTTTAATGGAACTTATGATTACAAGGAGTTGTTTCCACCAAAACTCTTCGGGAATCCAGTGTGCTGGAACATTTAACTGATTAAATCTTTCTTTATATGACACCCGGTTCTTTACACCCGGTTGGTCAAGAGCTAACGTTCTTCCAGCGTGTTGCAGTTCCTAACCAAAATCTACAATTCGGACCTGATACGGGTCTGGATGCCAAAAAAAAGAAAACTATAGCTTCTTGCAGATCCACGAAAGGCGGTAAAGAAAGGAATCTGACTAGTTTAATAGCCTTCAAAAGTCAAAACTCTAATCATGCCCCTCACGTTGGTCGCCAATTTTCTAATGTGGTGCATGTTGGTTGTTGGTTCCAACAGAACCAAGTTGCAAGATCTTCTGCAAAGTTCAGAGGATATACCTTAGGGACGTTGAATGGGTGTGCACTTCTTGTGGTCTTAGACTTAGCTCGACGGATGCGGATGGTTCTATTAACGTATCCATTAACAACTAAACAAATTAACAATTTTGTTCCAGGCATAAGATAGCAAATAAATTTTGCTAAGTTATGCATCCAGGCATAAGATAGCAAATAAAGTCTCTACGAATTCTCCACACACTCAATAAATATCGACAAAAATTTTACTTACAAACTTGTGCCAGATCTAGCAATTTAAATTTAAATTTAACAAGAAAGGAAAGCTAACTTCGGGCGAAGCCAAAGTTATATACCCTTGCAGTAAAAACCGGATATATATCGCAAACATCGGATATAGTTGGCCGAACCTTATGGGAATATGAATATATAACACAGTGCGACAGTGATTTGGAACTTTTGAAGAGACCTAGTAGGAATTGTTCATTAGGTCGAGTATATTATAAAACCGTGTTTGAAATTTTTCTAACACCTTCAAAATCTTCATTTATTTAGAAAAAACGGTTTTCGGGACTTTTTTGCTCCGAAAAATTCCAAAGCCCGTAATTTTAAACCGATTTTAAAATTTTAGACGTTTTTTAATAGTTAAATGTTGTAGGTTTTGAAAAAAATAGATCTTTAATTTATTTCAACAAAAAGGATACAATTTTTACGCAAGAAACTGACATTTTTGTGTTTTCAGACTTTGACGCCATATTTTCGGTATAATTTCTAAGAAATGATATCAGTCCAGTTCTATCTTCAAAAACACGAAAGTTGGGTCATTTCCGATCGTTCAGTTATATGGCAGCTATAGGATATAGCCGGCTGATCCTTATGAAATTTGGCATGTCGTATTATTTTAAAATAGCTCTCATGTCAAATTTGAACTCTCTAACTCTAAAAATACCGAAGTTATTTCCGAAAAACATTTCCGATCAATCTGTTATATGGCAGCTTTAGGATATAGTTGGCCAATCTGGGCCGTTTCGACTTGTATACTGCGTGCAAAGGAAAGAAGGGTGTGTGCAAAGTCTAAGACGATAGCTTTAAAACTGAGAGACTAGTTCGCGTAGAAACCGACAGACAGACCGACAAACGGACAGACGGACATGCTCATATACTTTATAGGGTCGGAGATGTCTCCTTCACTGCGTTGCACACTTTTGACCAAAATTATTATACCCTCTGCAATTATTTGAAATGTATATTTTTTTTCTTTTTTTTCTCATAATTGATTTGCATCGTCGCAAGACCCTAAATGGCTACAAGTGTTGTCCAACTAAACGTTGTGCGCAAAACTAAAATTTTCGCCCTTATTACTGCCGATTAACTCACTCCGCCTCGTTTTTTGCGGTCGATGAGTTAGGAATACAGGGAAGTAAAATAAGAAGTAGACAGGGACGATGGTGAAGAAATCGGATTTTATCCCACAAAGACGCAATCAGACTCACCAGAAATGAACCCAGAAATTATACAAGCGCTAATAACAAATGCCGTCAGCGTCGCACTGAACGCACAGGAGCAGCGCTGTCCAATTGAATCAGTTAGAAACCAGGTTTGCTCGTTAACTGGGCAGGCACCCCAAGTAGAAGTCTATGGAAGGGTAACACCGGACCCCAACAATAGAGTTCGGTGTCAAATTTGACATCGTAAAATCGTTCCCAACCTTTGGTGGCAGCCACGACGAATACGTGCCGTGGAGTCAGGCCGCCTCAGATGCGTATGAGGTATTCAAGAGATAGAAAGGCAGCGAGACCCACTATGAAGCAGTGGTTATTATCAAGAACAAAATTTGCGGTAACGCGCGATCACTCTTCACGTCCCATAATACCGTTCTAAATTTCGATGCAATTCTAGCTAGGCTGGATTGCACATACACGGACAAACCGTCCCTAAGGGTGCTACCCCAGAATTTAGAAATGGCTTGGCAAGGTGATGCCGTCCTTATGACACATTATGATGAGGTCGAGAGGAAACTCACCCTCGTCACCAACAAGATAGTCATGTCTCATAATATGGACACGGCAACGATCTTGAATAAAGAGGTTAGGGACGACGCCCTTCATGCCTTCATTGCAGGGCTAAAAAGACCTCTTAAATCACTCGTGCTGTCAGCACAACCAAAGGACAACCAAAGGTCCGCACTAGATTTAACGCCGGAGGCTGAGAACAGCATTGAAAGAAGTGCGTTCGCGGCATCCTTCGCGGCGGCAATGGAAATGTGAGAATAAAAAGAAGCCCACGCGTTAATAATATAGCACGACCCCAACGGAAGGAAGGTTACTCCGCTACAGCGAAAACTGAACTGGCCAACATTGAAGAAAACGGTGACACTGCCGAACTTAATGACCTCCTTCATTTTTTAGGGAGCGCTCCCGACTGCCGTTCGTCGAGCGACAGTTGGCAGTTGGCACTAAAAATACTCATCGACAAGGGGGCGGCAAAGAATTATGTTAAGCCTTACGTTACGTTAAGTAAAGGAGCAAAGAAATGTAATGCCGGTCGAGACCCCCTTCACTGTGAGCTCTATTCCCGGCTCCAGTGACGTCAAGAACAAGAAACAAATAATGCTCATTTTTGGGTTAGACCCCACATTTTTTCTGTTGGACACACTAAACACGTTCGATGCTATATATAAGCTCAAAAAAAAAAAAAAAAAATTGATGACATAGTGGTACCAAATTCGGAGAAAGCAAAAAAGTTATTCTGAAAAAAAAGGTGTTTTCGACCTCTAACGAGGCGCTAACCTTCATCCGTCACCTCGGTCATCGCCACTACTCGAACTAAAAGTGACGAACCCGTCTACTCCAGATTATAACCCTACCCCATGGGGGCAGCAAACTTTGTTTGAACAATGAAACCGAGAACAATGAAATCAAGGAGCTGCTGAGCAATGGCATAATCAGGCCTTCCAGATCCCCGTACAACAGCCCTACTTGGGTAGATGACAAATAAGGGACTGACGGCAATGGCATCCGGAAGAAGCATTTGGTAATCGACTTTAAGAAACTAAAAGAGCAAACAATTGCCGATCGCTACCCTAAGCCAAGCATTCCCATGATTCTGGCGAAATTGGGGACAGCTTGAAATCAGGGCATCATCAGGTATACATACCTGTCCGAGAAAGATCGGGAAAAACCTCGTTCTCAGTTAACGGAGGAAAATACGAATTTTACCGACTGCCTTTCGGATTAAAACGCAGGTACCATATTCAGAGGTGCCTATTCAGTAAAATAGGCAAGATATGTTACGTCTACGTCGATAATGTTATTATCTTATCCGAAACTGAAACCGAACATGTAAAGCGCATCAATATAGTGCTTAAACGGCTGCTCGAAGCCAACATAAAGGTAGCACGAGAAAATACTAAATTCTTTAAAGAAAGCGTAGAATTTTTGGGCTTCATAATTACTAGAGGGGGAACAAAAACCGACCCTAAAAAAGTCAGGGCAATACAAGAGTTCCCCGAACCCAAAACTCTATTTAGCCTAACGAGCTATTACAGAAGCTTTGTCAAGAATTTTGCCTCCACTGCCAGGCCTTTTCTCATATTCTCAAAGGGCAAAACGGAACGGTCAGTAAAAACATGTCGAAAAAAGTTCCTATTACGTTTCATCAAACGTAAGCGTAATGCAAACGTAAGCGTAATACGTTGACCACCTGCCTAATATCCTGGCATCAGAGGGTGTCATTCTGACGTACCCCGATTTCAAATTACCATTCGACCAAATCACCGACGCTTCAGCCAGTGGAATAGGGGGCACTGCCCCAGAACAAGAGGCCCATTGAAATGACTCGCGTACGCTTAAAGATTGCGACCTAAATTACGCCAACGAAAGAGAATTGGCGATAGTTTACGGCCCTCAGGAGGTTTGGATCTTCACAGACCACCAGCCGCTTTCTTACGCGGTATCTGACAGATACACCAGCTCTAAAATCAAGCGATGGAAGGCGTTTATAGACGAAAATAACCGGAAGGTGTTTTTCAGGTCAGGCAGCAGCACGGCGTTTAATGTTTATGTTTAAATAATGGTAATGTAATGTTTAGTGTAATGTTTAGTGTAATGTTTAGTGTAATGTTTAGTGTAATGTTTAGTGTAATGTTTAGTGTAATGTTTATTTATTAGGCTTAAGTTTGTACAAAGGCTTTGTTGATTGCAAGCCGACTCTCTCTTGGCCGCTCGACTCAACAAGCTTTCTATAGAGAGTTTTAGCTCGGCAAAGTCTAGGTCGGGCCGCCCTCTCCATTTTCGAGAGCTTTAGCTCGAGGTGACTTGTCGGGCCGCCCTCGGTGTGTATTTACTTGAGTCCTTGCATGCACCATAAGCTGGTCTATCGTATGATCATCCGGTTTCATCTGCATGCAGGAATAAAAATTATAACGATTTAAATTAATTACACTGTGCATTTATTTTATTTTATTTTTATATATTTTATTTTAATGGCATTAAAACCTTCAAAAGGCTGACGCCGCTCTATTCAGAACAGCGCATAGAAGCAGACCTAAAAACGTCTGTTTTTATTATGGGAAAATAAGGACAATATCAAATAGACATTTCCACCATCCTCAACGTTTTTAGGTCTGCTTCTATGCGCTGTTCTGAATAGAGCGGCGTCAGCCTTTTGAAGGTTTTAATGCCATTAAAATAAAATATATAAAAATAAAATAAAATAAATGCACAGCCGCTGGGGCTCCTTGTGATACCGCACAGGCAAGGATCCTACAAAAGGACCTCTCCCTTCCCACTACTTATGTGCCCAAGGGTGCTCTATCCTTCCTGAAACGGCTCGCGGTCCCATCCAGATTTACGGATGAAAGCTACGAGTCTGTGTGGAGCGACCTCCGCGAGGTCTGTAAGGTCTGTAAGTATTGCTGCGCCCAAGAATTTGAGTCGGATGCGCCCCAGCGCAGGGCATTGACACAGGAGGTGTGCAACTGTCTCTTCTTCTTCTTCGTCTCCACAGCTCCTGCAGTAGTCATAACGTGGCACCGCCTATTTAGGGCGATAAGCTTCATTGACCTCTTCCTAGATCGGATGGGCCATATCATGCGGGAGTTTCTGCAGTTTTGGAGATTTCTCCATTTCCCCAGTGATGCGCGGTCAAAGTGATCCCTGCATTTTAGCCTACACGTAGCTAAGGGGATACCTATTGGTTCCTTCTCCGGTAGAAGAGGATTGGTAGTACCTGCTCTTGCTAGTTCGTCGGCGGCGCTATTACCCTCGTGGTCCCTATGCCCGGGCACCCATATGAGGTGTATGTCATGCTGCTCTGCCATCTCGTTAAGAGATCTGCGACAGTCATTCACTGTCCTGGAGTTGGAAGAAAGACCGTCAAGGGCTTTGAGTGCCGCTTGACTGTCTGAACAGATACAGATTGAGTCCTGATTTCCAATAAGTGCTGGGGATCTGAGTGCTTCTCCGATAACTATTACTTCTGCTTGGAAAACACTACAGTGGTCGGGGAGTCTGAAGGACTCATTTAAACATAGCTGTTCGCAATGGAAACCGCCTCCCACCTGGCCATTCAATTTTGAAACGTCTGTGTAGATATGGAGGGAACCGGCTGGTCCCCGCCCCGTAGAAAAGGATGGGTCTTACTATTTTTAGTAAGTCTTAAGCCATCTTACTATTTTTGGGGACATTCCTCATTTAAGGCCAATGGCTTTCCTGCAAGTATAGAGCGCGATTGTAGCCTTGTTAGCTCTATCCATGGTGTTTGACTTCCAGTACAGTTTCCCGTCTAGCGTAATCTCTAGGTACTTGGCGCTATCGCTAAGAGATAGTGTTTCTCCTAATAGTTTTGGAAGCCTTAAGTTTGGTATTTTGTACTTCCTGGTGAAGAGGACGAGCTCGGTTTTGGATGCGTTCACACCTAGTCCATTTCTAACTGCCCACGTTGAGAGGACCCTAAGCTTGTCCGTCATGCGGTCACATAGAGTCTAGGGAAATTTTCCTGAGAAGGCAATTGCGACATCATCCGCGTAAGCGATAACTTTGCAACCACCCCCTTCTAGGGATCGCAGTAGGCTATTAACCGCCACGTTCCAGAGTAGGGGTGAGAGTACGCCTCCTTGCGGGGTGCCTCTTCTGACGTATCTGTGAATAGATTCACCTCCTAGTGACGCCTCAACAGTCCTGTTTACCAGGATCTGCTCTATAAGGCGTATGGATTGATCGTCTATTCCTAGTCCTGTCAGCGCATTGATTATCGAGCTTGGTAGGATGTTGTTGAACGCACCTTCTATGTCTAGAAAAGCAATCAGTGCGTATTCCTTATCACTAAGTGCCTTTTCGACAAAAGTAGTGATTTCGTGGAGTGCCGTTTCCGTGGATCGGCCCTTCCTATACGCATGCTGTGATCCCGAGATATCATCTGGGTTTATAGTAAGATTAATATGGAGGCTGATTAGTCTCTCCATTGTCTTGAGAAGGAAGGACGACAGGCTTATTGGTCTGAAGTCCTTGGGGCTGCAGTGAGATGGTTTTCCCGCCTTGGGTAAAAATACGACTTTCGTCCGCAACCACAATGCGGGTACGATGCCTATCCTGAAAATTGCTGAGAAAGCTTTCTTGACCCAAGATCTCAGGTTGGGACCGGCTTTAATAAGTTGAGCCGGGACAATGCCATCTGGGCCCGGGGATTTGAAGGGCTTGAAGCTATTTATTGCCCAGCTGAGATACCTATCACTCAATAGGTATTCAAGTTGGTTAGCGGTGGAGGGGCTATTCCCCTGTGTCTGCATTTCCAGGGTTGTATCTTCTCGAGAGCATCCCGGGAAATGTGAGACGCCGTTGGCGTTCCACAGTGCTATACGGAGTGGAGCCATTGATTATTTAGTCTGTTTTTGAGCAACAAGCAGCTCAATCAAAACGTTCATTATACTTTGTTGAAGATATCATTTCATTGTTTCAAGTTTGTTCGTAGACGGTTATTCTGATTGATGAGGGGAAACTGATGATCTTGGATTGGTGGGAGCGGTACTTTTAAGACCCAATTTTAGAGCAGTTGCATAGCTTGCGGATTTGTCGGTGACCTCATTATTGGCTAAAGATTTAACAGCTGAAGGGGGGAAGACATTACGTGTAGATTTCATAGGTGGTGTATGTGAGTGAGCAGTGGTCACTCTTTGGTATGTAAGACTTTTCAGTTCCTTGTAGACCGGGCAGCCCCTGTTGTTAGCCGTATGATTGCCTCCACAGTTTCCGCACTTTTTGGTGCTGGGATCCTCTTTATTTTTGGGCATTTGTGAGATTCATGAAGGTTTCCACAAGCACCGCATACTGGACGAAGCGTGCAATAAGACCTTGTGTGGCCATATTCCTGACAATTATTACACTGCACCTGTCGATTTTTGCGGCTCCTCTACCGTAATTCTGCGGTGTAGTAGGAACTGGAGAGTAAAGATTGGATGCACATTTTTTTCAGAGGCTTGGATTTGGTTTCGGGTTCAAGTTCTACCTTGAAAAGAGGTTGAGGGTTTCTTTCTCTATTCAAAATGTTAATAACATTTTTTACATTAAAACCTTTCTCCATGAGTGCTCTTGTTACTTCATCTGGTGTTACTTCCGGCTCGATGCCTTTTAGTACTACTTGCTGGCCCTTACTGCTTTTTAATTGGTACGTGTAGAAGTTTTTATTATTGTCGTTTAAATACTTCGACAAAATTCTGTGGCTTGCTTCCGTATTAGTCTGAACTTTAGTTTCATGAATATTTTCCTTTGTTAATGGAATTATGTGGAAATTTTCTGGTGGTATCGAGTTTACGAGAGCATTCGAACTTTTCTCTCGTATGTAAATCGGACTTCAGGAGGTGTATCATCGGATTTATCGAGTTTACGAGAGCATTCGAACTTTTCTCTCGGATGTAAATCGGACTTCAGGAGGTGTATCATCGAATTTATCTGCCAACATAGCAAATTTGTTTGCTTCTATGGGCTTCTCTATTGTAGATTGTTTTGCCTCGAGTTATTTTAGCAGAGTTACCAAGTCTAGAGTTCTGCGGGCTAAGCTTTCGTTTTATTTGTATTTAGCGATCCATACCAGTCTGTACGGCCGAACGTTGTTTTGAAGGGGGCACGCTGGTGTAAGGTGCTGCATAATTTGCTTGCACAGCAGTTTCCGATATTACGGTAGATGGTATTGCGCGAGCAGTCGATAGCATTGTAGTTGTTGTAATAGTTGCCGTTGCAGTTGCTAATGACGTCACTGTACTGGTGACCGTGGCTATGTAGGCAGGCATGAGGGAAGGGTATGGGGTTTTATCCGAACAGAGCGCAGGAGATCAAGAACGCGCCCTGCCTTGCGATGTTGGATAGAGTTCGCGAACGAACTACCAAAAATAGTAAGATAGTTGTATACAGCGTTCATAAACCCAGGATGGATAGGATGGGTCCTATTCTATGGGGATAGACTCCTTCAGACTCCCCGACCACTGTAGTGTGTTCCAAGCAGATGTAATAGCTATAGCTATCAAGAAACAATTTGTATCTTCTCAGACAGTCAAGCGGCACTCAAAGCTCTTGACGGATTCCCACTTAACTCCAGGACAGTGAATGACTGAGAAAATAATAAGCATATGCTAGGTCTCATCGATTACTATTTCTAGATACATTGAGATAACATTTTTACAATCAAACTGAAATTTTTAGTAGATTGGGGTATTCAAAAAAGTTAAGAACAGACAATGGCAGGCAATTTGTGAGTGTAGAGTTTGGCAGCGAGCAAGGAATTGGGGTGCCTCACTTAGAACAAAGACACCGCCGTTATCGCAAGCCGTATCGATTCCTGATATCTCCGTGGAGCAGCCTTCAGATGTGCAGCCGAACTTAAAGCTGAAGCTAATAAATATTGGAGAGATGTGGCAGCCTGTCACTGCGGGGGTTGCTGAGAGCGAAGAGCATTCTGGTGTTCATTAAATCAGTCGCTTACATACTTTTGAAAAGTGCGGATCGCCCCGAAGAAATAATAAATATTGTTAATGTATCGGAGTACAAAATTTTTTTCTTACTTTTTAATTTTTAAAATAATTTGAGAGAAAAAAATAATTTTGTTTTTAATATCGTTTCGTAGACATTTTTCGTGAAGGAGACATCTCCGACCCTATCATCGGCAGGGTCAGTTTTTCATTGTCGCGAATCGTGGGTGAAACTAATATGAAACGGAGACTATATGACTATACGGGGACTGGTAAAAGGACATATGTATATACCATTCTTTAACGATGAATCAGGAAACACCATAAACTTGTATTTCCGATTTTTATAACTCGGAAAATAACTCTTATAACTCTTATTTTCCATTTTTATAATAATAAATAATAACAAGAACTATTTTTAAAATAAAAATTTTCGAGGAAATTTTTCGAGGAGGTATACCAAATATATATATCTTTACCCCATACAAACGGGATATAATTTAAAACGTCTGTTTTTTGAAGACTATAAGGCATAAAACTATTATAATAGATTTGGAACTTAAAATTATTGCAAAGCCCCCTTTCGTCCCCACAAATTGCGATATGCTATAGCGCAAGTAATGGAATATATTTTGAAAAAACTGTTTTATAGTTAATGGACCAAATTTATCCAAATCGACAAATTTTTGGAGGAGAAACTTTTGATGCCAAACTACATTTTGATGCATTTTGAAGACTGTATATAGTAGATATCAGACTATCAGAATAAAATTATAAATGGAAATGGAAAAAAGTATGAATGGAAATCTAAAGGAAATTAAATTCACAATTCTAAATCGTTGGAACCGTCTCTATGTCAATTTTCGATGTAATTGCTCTTTTAAATATGTTTCGATCCAAGGCTTGGGCAAACCAATCTTCGTAACATCTTTAAATAATTTCCAGATGCCCGAGTTGAGTAGAGATCGTATAACCAGGGTAGCTTGACCCATGCACGCAAATTTGTATGGTAATGAATATAGGCACCTTGGGGGGCGTAGCAAGCGAGAGTCGGAACATTTTGTATATTTCGTGCGGCATTATTCCCAATTTGACATCTCGCCTGAATTTGGAATTTCGTAATGTATAAGATTTTCAACCCCATCGTTATTGTTTTTTTTTTTTTGCGGTCTTTCAGAATTTTTGAAATAGCTTGTGTATCAATTAGAGCATCCGCTATCATTCCTGTATTCATCATAAAGCTTAGAGGCCCAGACGACCGAGGGGCGCTTGAGAAACAAATAACACAGCCACACAAAAAAAAAAAAGTGTCCGGGCTGGGAGATTAGAGTACCCTATCCCCATGTATTTTGGACCGCTGAACATGAATCTGAAGTCCATTTTGGTCCTGCACGTGTACGTTTCTTCCTAACCTCAAAAAAAGTTTTACATTTTTGGAGGTATGCGACTTTTTTTTTAATTTATTGGATTTTTATGAAACTGGGTACCCAGGGGTTTTTTGGGTCGCTGATTACGAATTTGAAGTCAGATTTTCAAAATTCAATATGGCGGATCCAATATGGCGGACGAATTTTTGAAAAATTTTAGGGTTTTCATGAAACTGGGTACTTAGGGGTTTTTGGGGTCGCTGATTACGAATCTAAAGTCAGATTTTCCAAATTCAATATGGCGGATTCAATATGGCGGACAAATGGCAGATTTTTGTTGGATGCTCAAGAGAGACATACAAAAGAAAAGCAAAAAACGTAAACGAAGTCCTTTGCATAGATCATTTGAAGAAAAAAGAACCCGTTATAGCAGTAAAAAAGATAATTAATAAAAAAAATATTTATTATTTAAAGCTAATCTAGAATACCAAACAGCCCTTATAAGAGCTACATGATGTACAAAGTCCGCTCGTGCAACCTCCTCGTGGTGTACATCGGGTAATGCTAATGCCGACGGTCCAGCTTGAGTTTATTTCATTTTTCATAAGAATCCAACAATTTTTTGAAAATTCGTCCGCCATATTGAATTTGCAAAATCTGACATTAGATTCGTAATCAGCGACCCCAAAAACCCCTAAGTACCCAGTTTCATGAAAATCCTAAAATTTTTCAAAAATTCTTCCGCTATATTGGAAGTTAGTAAGGAAATTTATAACTCTATATTTTAAATTTGAGGGACAGGAAATAGATGTTATAGAGTAGAGACCATTGTAGTTTGAACATAATATCCTAAAAGGGTCATGCAGTGCATATGTCAAACTACAATGGCTTAGGAATAGAGGAGGAAATAGAGGAAAATTTAAGCGTGTTAGTAAATGCTGACTATCTACATCCCCATTTATTAAGTTAATATTATGTTAATTAGGCTAAATAGGTTATGCAGAAAATCTACACCGAGCATTGTCCTACGATTTGTTCAGCTAGGTAAGTTTATAAGTAAGAGTATATTATTATAAGATGGAAGGTGAAGATTTCCATCCCAGTTTAGACCAACACTATTTGAATGTCAAAGTTAGTTCCAAAACGTTCGTAGCACAATAAAATGGGTTTTTGACACCACCACTTTTGGCAATACCAATACCAAGAAACTCCTTTTATAAAA
>NW_027222890.1:0-39579 GCF_030179905.1 Drosophila bipectinata | reverse complement strand
CACCAGTCCTAGCCACCCCCAGTCCAGAGTTTTCATTTTTTTTAAACGTTTCCCGCAAGATGAAACGAAAAATCATATATCAGAAATTAATCTCATAGACAGATTTATTCTTTTATGGTTGGACAAAAAAACATGCCAGAGAACATTGTACTTTCCACAATTAAATTTCGGGCCAATAAGTACCATTATGACCTGCTCTTTGTAGTCTCGATTGGTGCCATAAAATTGCATAGTTCTATGTTGGATTTTCGAAATTTTAAATACCAAAATTTATGAGGGTCTGGACTGGAGAAGAACAACGACGGGCCCGGGGAAATCAAAAACTTGTACAACGAGATTTACGATCCATTAAAACAATTAAAATATTTCCACTTCTCTCTCAGTAGTTAATTGGCCAGAAAACCAAGTGAGGTGAGTCAAAAAATTAACACGAAACTTAATTGCCAAGGACTTAGAGCAGGACATCCAGCGGCATTCCTTAATGTTTTCACATTAATTTTGTCTTCGCCTCGTTTGTTACTATTTTTTGCCAATTTTTTCGCTTTTTTTCGCTTCTGGAAATGGACGTTGAAAAGGAATTTGTTGACACCAACAATGTTTCGGACATCCTGGCAAATAATTCTCTTTTTCAAGGGAAGTCTCTTCCTTTGCATTTTTTTATTATTTCACCAGGAAATTGGCAACTAAGCCAAGCCAAGTCCAAGGCATTGTGTCCTTTCCTCTTGACTGGCTCCATATGTCCAACAAAAGGTCCTCCCGTCGCTTTGGTCACTGCGCTTTATCTTTGTTTCCGCCAGAGATCCGAAATGGGATTCGAATTCCGATTCCGATTCGGATTTCGATTTTGCATTGGGCTGTGCAATGAAAGGCTTGAAAGATTTATGTGCTGCACTGATTTTATTGATAGCCCAAGGCCTGCGTTTAAAACATTTTTAAACGTCCGCCAAGTCGTGCAATTAAAACTAATTGAATTGCCAAAGAAAGTGTTTGTCAAAGAACTTTAAATGCATATCGATGGCGATTTAAGTTGAACATTAATTTCGGCCCCTTCCGCTTTGTGTCACTACCAGTTTTGCCGACAGAGGACCAACCATAACTCTCAATGGCCTAGACGGCCCGAAATAAAACAAACAAACAAATAAACCGCCAAATTATGATTTTGGCTACCGCTTCCTTCCTTCCAACTCCCCTGAAAAATGGTGAAAAAATAAAAATCGCCAAAGAAGAACTTTGTCTGCCTTTGGTCCAGTCCAGTAATGATTTACTCTATTTGCATATTTTTGCACTTATAAAAATGCACAAACGATTTTTCATTTTCATTTTTCTTAAAACTTATTAGTGCGGCCAGTCGTTGGAGATGCTTTTTTTTTCGTTGGAGAAGGCTCTCCGTCGCCTTTCTTTTGACTTTGTTATAATGATGGTCACAGGCCTTTGTTATTTATTTGTTATGCATTTGGTCCGCAACTTTGTCCTCCACTGCGTATACGTTATGTGAGTGTGGGTTGGGTAGGGTTGCTTGAGGCAACTCCTTCATTACGTATACGCCGCATTGTCGCAGTCGCAGTGGCAGTCTGCAATTGGCAGCGCCTATAAGTCTGTGGTGCAGTGGCCAACACTTAACAAATTTTCCTTCTTGCAAGTAATATTTATTTTTTCTTCTATGAGCCTGTGTTTTGATTCTCTTATTTTTTTGGAGGCGTCTTGGACTGTCTTAGGCTAAAGGGTTGGAAATTATTAAATGCATGGCACATAATTAACATAAAAGTTATTATGTTTTCTTGACCAAATATAAAGATTATTTTATTTATGACAACCCTCTATAGAGTATACAATTACTTCTAACTCTTTTACCAAATCTTTTTAAGCCTTCTTCCTTCCGTTTCCGATTTTTTCTTAGAGTTGCTGGCTCTCTGCCTGGAAGCAGAGTCCCACGAACATAAACATAAACAAACGCAGCCAGCAGTTGACGGCTTCTTGGCCGGGTGTTGCCAAGATTTTTGGCACCATCGTTGGCAACGCATCCTGTGGAATGCGAGGCGTGGCCAGGGGTCGCGTGTCTGGCGCGTGGATTGAGGCATTGGCATCGAATTTTTGGCGGGGGCAGGTGGCACGCCCCTAACTTGGCACTCTCATTATGATTTTAATTGCTGACGCACATTTTTGACGAGTTGCCCAGTTTGTGGCTACGTCACCGTTGGCCGATTGTTGTTGAATTGGCCAAAGAATTCTTGGCCAGACATTCGCCAGCATTTGCCAACAGGTGTCCAATTATCATTATTATTGTATTTATCACCCATACCATGAGCCAAATAATGACGTTTGATTGGCCTTTGGCAAGGCCGTTTGATGTTGGCCAAATGTCAACGTCTTGTAAAATTTATTGGCCAATATTCAAGCAATTTATTTTTTGAGTGCTTTTTCAGCTCTCGATCTTCTCTCTAAAGGCGCCAGTTTTTGGCAGCAAGTTAATATTTTCTGCCTGCCAATTTCCCGGTTACGGATTTTAAATCTTTGCTATATTTTCTTGTTTATCATTTCTGTTTTGATTGAGTTTTTGATCGACTAATGAAATTGAAGATTCCATTACTTAAAATTGTTTCTGAGACTATTCGGCCGTAAAACAAACAAAGCATTTGAAGCACTTAATTCTGGCAAATAAATCCTCAAAGAAATGTTTTTGCAATTCTTTCAAAATATACAGAAAATATGCATAAAAATTGTTTGTGTTTCGTTCTTTTTGTGAGAGAATTAATACAACTATATGTAGGTGGACACAAAACAGATTGTGAGTTCATGGAAAGAACCGAAAGTTATATGATCATGACTTATGTAACCGGTGCTAGTCGTTCCCTAACCCAGTTTAACCTAATTAAGTCTGTACATGCGCCACACTCGATGAATGTAATGCAGGGTAACTGCATCTCAAGGTTCATTTGTTTACCATAGAACACAGGCACACACACAGCTGCCCAGGAACGTGCAAATTAAGAAAATCTAATTAAAACTAAGAAAAACTAACACTAATTACAATTTGTGCCGTCGCCCTATAGACAGACACCAAGAAACACAGGCAGATGGAACAGCGAACCGAACCACACACAGAAAATACATATATTTTCGATGAGGCAACTGAAATAGATTAAAATGAAATATACAAGCAGATGCATTTGTATCTGTATCTGTTGCCGAATCGGAGTCAGAATCCTTATATATATTTGCAAGTAAAAGTCTTAGTTGTTGTCCACAAAAATAGACTCTGCGGCGACGCTTTCAACGCGTCTTTGCCCGCGTCAATTGCGCGTCATCGCGCATCTCAAAGATCCAAGAACACATAGACAAACCGCACGAAGACTACTCATACATATATAGTATATGCCATACAGGATCGTACATCGGCCCCCCCCTGTGGAAAGGGGAGGTCTACACCCATACATACAAAAGGGCGGAAGCCCGTTCTGCGCAATTTACTCGGGCTTTTCGGTTTTCAGTTTTCGGTCTTGACGTTTTTATTGCTTTTTGCGCCTTTCGCCTTCGTCTTCGATCTTTTGGCGGGCCGCGCGTCAAGTGTGTCCGAAAATAGCAAGGTAAATGAAAAATTCAACACGGCAAAATCGAGGCAATATCAGCTACTACCACCAAACCAGACAAAAATTCAAACAACACACCGAAAAAAAAAGATACCATAGACAAGGAAAACTTTCAGGCAACCGAAATGCCGACTTTCAGCTTCTAGAACAAATAAATAAAAGCGATTTAGCTCCCTCGGAAAAATCATTGAGAAAACACCAACAAAATTTTTGGGAAAGATCAGAAAGTCCCAAAAACAGTGGCAGAATTATTGGACAGCGAAATTTGTTTAAAACGTCAAAGACTTTTGCGCTCTTTCCCATTTTTATGCGACGAACGTCTCTATAATCTATAAAGAAATTTTCTTTATTAATTCGTACAGTCTGCTTTCTATAATAGAGATTTATCTTGGCCATAAAATCTGCAAAAATGCATATACATTATATAGGCATATTAAGTTTAATGATCATTCTTTTGGTTAGTCGGTTGGAATTTAAATTGAAAGCCAAATTATCAAGACTGAAATGTGTACTAAGGTTGGAAGAAGGCTGACTCTGTGAGATCACCTGCAATGAGCTCATGTGATGGTAATTTTAAAGAATTATTATTGTTGAAATATAGGTGCAATTTCCCTGAATTTTATTCATATATTTTTCTAAAGACTTTTCCTATTTTTCTGACTTACATAAGACCACTTCAAAGCCATCGCTCATTTGACATTTTTTCGCATTTTCACCCATGTCCAAGAATGAATAATGGATGGGGGATGTTCATTGGGGATTATTTATCATAATTTGCCAATGTTGGCCGGGACTTGGGTCATAAATTGACCAAGCCAATGGAAGCAGCTGTGTCATAGGCAATTAAAAGCAAGTGTTGTCGCTGCTCATCCTGCAAGTATCTAAGATACTTTTTTAGGATCTGGACTTCTGGACCAGTTCCGTTTGCCATTTGCACATAAATCCAACACGTGCGTGTGAAATTAGAGAAATACGATAGGAAGAGATGTTGAATCGTCTGGAATGAATAATATTTGTGGTGGGCCGCCAATTGGCAGCTGCTCAATAGCACAGTTCCTGACCTAAGTCAATGGGAAGAACTCTCCCGAAGTCATTCAGCCGGCGAGGAGAAACTAATGGGGGCGCTGAAATCTGAAATATATGTATATCGGTTCATACTGCCAAAAGATCGGGGCAGACGGCGTGTCTGCTTCGTGTCTTGGAGGAAACTTATTGGCAAAACTCCATGATCATAAATTATGTCGACTTCATTTGTTTACGCATCGGCCGGCAGGTGGCGCTTTAATTACATGACAGCATCGTTCTCGGAATTCCCGGCATTAGGGGGAATCCCCCTTTGAGAATCCCATCGAGCCTCTTGCCAAGATTCCGCATTACGCAATAAAGTTCATTGCCATCCCGTCGCATCTCTCAGATGCTCTCTTTCTTTCACATCATTTTTTTCGCTGTAGATTTTGTTTGTTTTTTTGGAAGCGAGCGTGAGAAAAAATTTCTAGGCAAGATTTTGGCAAGCTACCATCTTGGCAGAGGCCCATTACCCATTCCACCACTGTGGCACAGTGGCCCAGGTCTATAAAAATTCAAGATAAGAATAGATAATGGATGGAGGCGCCAACAATGTCTTGGGTGGGAGTTGGCGCTAAAAAAAGAAGCCATAAAAGATATTTTTCATTCATGAAAATCTGGTCAAGAACGGTACGATCGAGAGATCGAAAACATTTAATGACCAAAATAATAGTATCTTATAGTATTATAGTATAAAAGTATCTATCTTTCCTTCAGAAATTTTTGTTAACCATAGGGTTTAATTAGAAAAATAGTTCTTAAAATTAAATGAAAGACCTTCCCCGAAACAAAATATCACTAAAACCTTATTACCAATCCGATTTTGGCAGAAAACTAATATGTACTTCTCAAAAATTCCTTCGTTGCAGCTACTAATGGCCTAAAGGAAGCCTCGTTGGCCAATTGAGGAGGAGAGCCTGAAAAGTCGAGCCGAACTGCCGTTGCAACCGCCGAAGGTCTGACCAACCAATGGCGGCGCAAAGCGGCAACGAAGCCCGGCCAGGATGGAAGGAGAATCTCCGGGAAATGGAATTTGGCAAAGCGTCCGTGCAAGCTTTGCAGCTGGGAATGCATTTTTTGGCAACGTGACAAGCAGCCCCGCAAGGAGCCCACTCACACACACAATCCAGCAAACGAAGTTTTCCGCCTTGCTCACACGTCGTATGAGTAATATATCAAGTATACGCCTGTTGGCCGGGCAGAAAACTTTCAACACACGTTTGTGTGTGTTTGTGGGCCGAAAGGCTGCCGAAAGAAGTGTTGCCAAATGCATTCTCGGCTGTCGGCTATATAGTTTGCGCAACTCCTGACCCGAAGATGCCACCGTTCCTCCGTCAACGACGAGTCCTTTGCAGGCAGCGCATTGGCTGCAGGACGACCGGCGACAGAACGACCAATCACCAATCGCAAGTGGGCTTGTGCGCACTATCCCGGTCGCATGGCACTGCGTCCAGGACCTTGGCCACATACCTAGAGCTTGTTGTGAACTTTTAAATATTTAAAATCGTAGTCTCCTTAATTAGCAGTAGTCATAAATAGTCTTAATTCACTTGACCAATGCCTGCAGACCCCGAAACAACATCTACACGGGGTCACGTTATTTTATCTAAAGTATACTTAGTTTCAAGCGGAAACTATATAATGATGATTTCAGAAATGCATAAGAGAAAAAGAAATAAAAACTGTAAAGCTTGAGAGCCGCACACCAAAACTACATTTTGTTTTATTTTCTGAAATGAAACTATTTAAAATAATTGAATAATTTTTATTATTAGGGTGCCGAGTGTGGACAGATTTAGTTGGGTTAGTTAGTTGGGTGAATAGATAAAGTCAAAATCTATAAATCACCAGTCGTCATCCGGATTGTGGGGATAGTAAGAATACTCATAGACGGTATTCTTTGCATTCTCGCTGCGCCACTTCAGGTGTTTGGCAATTAAGAAGGATTGAATACAAGCTACTGCCACATTGACCGCCAATAGGTTATAATTTTTGGGTGTGATGACAAATGAGTATCTTGACCACAGCACTCCAGTCAGGGCTAAAATGGCGCATTGGTTTACAGAGATTAACTGCGGTGGGCGACTGACAGTATCGCCCAATCCCGCAAATACTAGTCCCTGGGTAAGGATTTTACTTTGTTGTTTGCTAATATTAATATATTATGTGTCTTCAAATACTTACCCATTTGAAGAGGGGCGCCCAGAAAAATACCGTCTTGGGACCTAAGTAAAGTCAAAAGTAAGAAAATCCAACAACTATCCGACTTACAAACCTGCAGGCGATTGCCAAAAAGGCATCATTGCTTGGGGCATTATTTTATCGCCTGCACCGATTGCGGCATTATATATCTTTGACAAAGGACCCGTTCCCTTCGACATCCTTTTACAACAATATAGGATATAGGCCAAATATAGGGCAAACACGAATTTAGATTTTGAAGAAGGCCAAAATATTTACCCAACTAATCTGACACAAATATCCCTAGCATATTGATAGTGACATTACAAAGGCTTGATCGGTGCTCCTAGACATCACTTGCGTAAAGCAATATACATTTTTTAATAGAAAAAAAATGAAAATATTTCATGTGAGGTATTATGCTCATATTTATTTATTAACTTACACGTAAGAATTTGAAAAATTTAGATGGGTCTTTAAATATAGATAGATAAAGCTAATTCTAAAGTCGGTAACTAAGTAAAAATTTCAGAGGTCTTGAGGTCACCAGAATTCATCCGGATTGCGATAATGGTTGGGATATTCAAAGTCGACATTTCCTTTATTTTCGCTGCGCCACTTGAGATGTTTGAAAATCAAATATGACTGAATTCCAGCCACTGTCAAGTTGACCGCCAATAGATTATAGTTTTTGGGTATGATCACCATAGAGAACCTTGAATAAATCAAACCAGTTACGGCCAAAACTGTACATTGGTTTAAAGAGATTAATTGCGGCGGGCGATTTATTACATCGCCCACTCCCGCTGCAACCAATAGCTAGAAACTTGTTATATCTATTATTTATAAAAACTTAGTTTCCGCTTTGAAACTTACCCATTTAAAAGTTGGCCCCCAAAAAAAGACAGTCTTTGGGCCTGAGTTAAGAAAATGGTAAAAACAAGTGTAAATAACCTAACTTACCCACCTGCTGGTGACTCCCAAAATGGTTTCAATCTATTTGGTACAAACTTATCAACTGAAGTGACTATGGCATTGTACAGCTTTGACAAAAGCCCCATGCCCTTCGACATCCTTCTACATTAACAGGATGATTTTATTGTAGGGTGTCCAAAAATAAAAAGAGTTTAGAAATAGTAATCAATGGCAACTTGTTACAAGATTTGTTAGTAATAGCCAAAAGTTACACACAGAAATGCAAATGGTACATACAATATGCAATTTTCTAGTTTAAATAGCGCGGTAGCTATTTATCGATAAACATTCTTGCGTTTTCCAACACTAGAGGTGGTGCATTTGTTTTTATATGTATCTTTTTGTTCTCAAACAGAAATAAATAGAAAGAAAGACAAATATTTTTTATATTTTAGTTAAATTTTAATAAAATTCCATAAAAACTTTCTGTTACATAAAAGGAAATTCTCGATATGAAAATCCACCACCACCTGTTGACAGCTATCGATAGACGAGATGCTAGAAATAGCTATAAAATGGCTACGGCGACACCACTTGTGGGAATCAAAACAACGAAATTCCAATATTCGCACGTAAACAAACAAATTTCCTCTCATATCCCATGGCTGTCTATATTCCATCATGGACGACGGTGAGCTGATCAAGTTAATCGAAAACCATCCGATCCTGTACGACAAGGACTGTGCCAGAAGTGTAAAAAACGCCGCTCTGAAGGACTCCGCTTGGAAATCCATCTCCCAGAAAATGGGAGCCTCCGAACGTGCCTGCATCACGCGCTGGAAAAGCATCCGCGATCGGTTCGGCAAAGAATTCCGCCGCTTCCAGGAGCGGCCGGACGAACCCACCTACTGGGACATGTTTCCGCGGTTGCTGTTCCTTAAGGACCACTACAAACAGGGAGTGGCGCGCAACGAGAGCCTGGACGGGATGCGTTTCGAGCCGCGAGAGCGAAAAAAGCGTCCCAAACCTGAGGCGGAATTGGAGAAACGTCGGCGAGAGGAAGAGGAGGAGGACTGCCAGGATGATCTACTCAACGAACAGCTTATCCAGCTGGTGAAAATGCATCCCGTTCTGTACGATCGCCACAAGATCCGAGTCTCTAAGAATCTGACCGCCAAGAACCTGGCCTGGAGGGAAATATCAGAGAACCTCAATGTTTCAGGCAAGTCTTAAATGTTCATTTTATTTTTTTGATATTTTTAGTCACAGGAGCTTCTTTTCTTTTAAAATTATATCCTATTTTTTTAAATTATTCCTCATTATGCTCAATTTGCAAGTCTTTTGGCAAATTTTTCTTGTCCACCTCGAGCACCGTTACTCTATCGGCCTTGACCTCAATGTCTCCAGTAAGCATCTTGGGATTTATGGTTGATTCAGGACGTGGAATGACAGTGCCTTCTACACGCATAAGAGTGTTGACGGGAACATCGTTCCGAAAATAGTCCTCCAATCCCTGAGTTTTGGGCATCACAATCACCTGGGTCGTTCCAAAGGTGTCTTCAAGAATGAAGAACTTGTTCATCCGCTGGGAAGCCAGCCATCCACAAATCACCACGTTTTGGTTGATTTCATTGCAGCTTAGTTCACCGCAGTGATGAGTACGATTGAAGAAAGGAACGATGTCTGGCGCTTTGGAACAAGGATCGTGGGAAGTCGCACACTCGCCATCGTCTTCCACTCCATCCTCTAAGATCTTTCGCTTTATATTGGTTTTTATCGGTCCCTCGTAGGGTTGATCGGGATCTATCACCTTGGCGCTTGTCAAACTGACCTCAATTTCGCCAGTGACGTATTTCTAGCAAAAGATGTTTAAAATAAACTTTCCATTCTCAAGAAATTAGTGTTCCAATTACCAGGTTAATATTAAACGTAGGGCGGTTCACCACTTTACCCTCAATCTGGAAGACACCATGTCTCGGTGTTGAAGAAAACATTTTTATGATCTGCCAAATTATTTAAAAATATTACCCAAAGAACTAAACAATTTTTTGTTCGCTTACATCCTGGTCTTCAGTCGTTAGCTGGGTTTGGCCATGCCCATCCTTGAGTTGGAAGAATTTTTTACTCTTAATCAGTGGCATCCATCCGACAAGGGTCACCATGGTGCCCACATCATCGCGCCTTAAGTCCGCACAAGTTAAATCGCGATTCTCAAAGTACTTTAGCACATTATCATTCTCTGAAAAACAGTATAAAAATATTATAAAATGTTATGAAAGCCAAAGATCATTAATAAATCCACTCACTGCACATTCTTTTCTCGACATTGGTTACACGGCTTCTAGCCATGTTCTCATAGGAGCGTTTGTCTCCGGCATGTTTGTGCTCCGGCAGATATTCAATGTTACCTATTTCATGGACCTCCACCTCTATGTCACCAGTTGCCATAGATGAATTGCGTGATCTTGCCGGACGCAGCATAACCTGTCCCATAATGGTCAGGATCACATTATTTGGCAATTCCCTAAAGCGATGAGCAACGTGTGGGTGTCTCTCGAGAATCACCAGTTGGCAGGATCGGCCGAAGCTATCACGGAGCTCAGCAAAGCGAGTAACTGCATTTTTAGTCATCTTTCCAGTTAGCTCCACAAACTGTCCGTTATGCCAACTCCGCAATTCGCCACATCTATGTGGCAAGCTCAACGATGGGGTCGACCCATTGAAGTTGAAACCAGCAGCTACGTTATTTAAAACTTGAAATATTTGGTCCGTCATTATTAGTTCTTTTTCATATCTATCTTTTTTTTACAAACAAATTAACACAAAATGATAATAAACCGATTAACTTCTGTTGAAGACCCAAGGATATCTAATTAAATGAAAAAATTAAAATACGAACTACAACAATTCAATGAAAGATTCGATTTTTGGTTTATTTATCATGGCCTACTTATCAGAATAATAATTTTAATAATATTATTAATATAATATTAATCTTAATATCTTTCTAAACTTTATTCCACAGAGGAACTTTGTTACAACCGCTGGAAAAAGCTGCGAGATCGCTTCGCCCGGGAATATCGAAACCAGCAGATCCATCAGAATAAGCCAATTACCTGGCGGTACTTCAACGAGCTGCTCTTCTTGGGACGTCACTTCCGCAAGGGAGTGCCTCTAGTTTTGGAAAACATAAAGCGACGAGGTCGACCGCCAAAGTCCAGCTCTCAAACACAAAATCCTGCCAAGCAGCCACCTGCGGAGGGGGTCACGGGAGGCGAACAGATCTGGGGAGCGGACTATCCCTACAGTACAGACAACGAGGAATTGGAGGATGACATGGAGCTGCCGTATGATGATTCTGAGGAGATAGAGATTCTTTCGGATGCAGAGCAGGGCGCTCCCTATGACTTTATCCTCTCTGAATCCGGGCAATCGCAGGACTTGGAGCCTCCTCAGCAACTGCAGGTGACCACTACCACTCCGGCGATGAGCGAAGAGATTGTTCACACTCTGGATCGGACGAATACTGCCCTCGACGAAACGTCCTCCGTTGTTGAAGAAGCTAGTGGGTCACAGGCAACATCGGAAAAACTTCTCACCACCGTGATAACCAATATGGAGACGGTGTTGCAGCAATCAAGGGAGTTGCAGGCTCAAATTCATCAAGAGCAAAGGGAGCAGCAAAAGCAAGCTAATCCACCTGCAATAGGCATTCTGGCCAAGGCACAAATGCTGCTGGATGGTCTCAGCCCGGAGGAGAGGTCTAACGCTGAACGAAAAATTGTTCAATTCCTTTGCCAATGTCAGATAAGAGCTTTGGATGGTGAGGATATAGAGGATGTGATACCTTGTCAGTTACTTAATTGATTATTAAACCTTTCATTTAATCAGATATTAAGAAAGAAGTAGTTGCAATATTTTTATGATTCAAATTATTGCGCGCAATGTTAACATCATAAATGTTGCGTCTAACAGCACTGAGGTAACAGTGTGGGATTAAGGCGCCTTTAAAAATTTTTTAAAAGTTTTAAAGTTTCAGTTCTTTTAAGTTCAAAGTTTTATTTAAATGAGAGTATTTGTAAATTAAATTATATGATTAATAAGCTTTAAATTATGAGTAGTAACAGTTAAAGGAAATGGGTAATAAATGTTGGTTGAACCCAAAATCGTGGAGCTCAGAAAAAAAGTTTGTTGCATGGCTAAAAAAATTGTCTTTTTTACTTTCGAGATTTAAGGAATTATAATGAAAGATCTTTAAAATTGTATACTTATAACTATATTTTAGCTTATCCTCCTAGGAAATATATTATATACAAGAAAAATTCATTATCCTTCTCCAGGTCAGTGGCTGTGTATCTTAATATTGTATTTTTTAAGCCACGTGAGTTAGACGCTGCGAAAAAAATGAACAAGGGGAAGAAGTACAATCACACCCACGCCGGCACCATTTATTGCAATTAATAACGAACAAATACGAAAAATACACGCACAGACACCAAATGGATAAACAAATCCGTTGCCGTGCATTTGGCGCGGGACTGAGAGTGGCACAGATTTTTTGAATTTGCTTAGTTGCTGCCTTCGGTTCACTCGGTGCAGTTGCCCAGATACAGATGCTCTCGGATACGCGGATGGTCATGGATCCGTTGGCTATTTTATATTAAAAGTGTGCGTCAAAGCGCACAGCCGAATTATTAAAATAATAAACGGTTAGCGCTTTTTAAGTGCCTGCGAATGGTTTCTGTTCAGCACGACTCCACCCCATCTCCCCGTTTAGACGTTGTATTCCTTCCCCCACTCTCGGGCATAAACTAATTTTGTGTAAATAAACGAAGTGCCAGGCCGTTTGAAGTTCTGATTGTGGCGGTTGTTTCGGATTTTCGATTTTCAGATTTCGGATACCATGCGTGGCATGAATTGATACACGAAAAGCGTGCGCCACGTTGTTGTGACACCTGCAGACTTTACGATCCGCCACCCACCCACCTCGCTATTTGCCTTTTTGGCCAAGTTGGAGTGCGGGTTTCCATGTGCCTGCGGCTGTCAGTGGTGCCATTAGCTCAATCATCGGTGGTGGAGACGTTGCCTGGTGGATCACAAGCTGCCATAACCATTATGCCACCACAGGCATCACCTTGTAGTTGACACATGGGTGGGTACACAGTGAGAAATGAAACTTTTTTCTTATTTCTAGTTCTTAAAAACAAAACTAATTTGTAACTGGGTAACTGAGGAATAAACGCATAAAGGGATTTTAAATATAGAGTATATTTTTCCTGAAAAAATATATTTTAAAAGATCAAAGATATCTTAACTTCTTTATAATATTTTTTTAATATTATTTTTATTAGTGTATCATAAGCTGAAAGTTATGCACATCCATCCATCTATCTCTCTGGCATATGAAATTTAAATCTCCTATGTAAATGTCACTTGAACGTTTAAAGTTCAGCAGACCTTTGACCTGACCCCGAAGCACCTCCTGAAGCAATAAACCCCATCTATACATCAATCCTAACCACCCCACTGGCTGCTCCACGAAATGGGTTGATTCATTTACCGAACTGCCACTTTGTCACATCATCGGAGGTCGAATCATCAATCACCATGACCATGGCAAAGTCAAATGAGTTCACCCACCACCCAGCCACCCCCTCATTTCCAACCCAGCGACCATCTCCTTCCTATTTTGCATTTGCACTTGCAATTGTCTGTAAAGAGAATTTGTATAATTGCCAATTGCCACGGATTTACTCGATTGCAGAGCCGAAAGCGAACAATATTCAGCATACGCCGTGTGTGCCAAATTAATTGTAATACATTGCCGCCGCATTGCCAGCCAACCCATACGATTGTATGCTCGCTCAATGTGGCAAATATATATACTTTTCCACATATATAACAGATATTTTTATATATTTCTACATACTCACATGTATGTATATACTATATAGAAAGCGAGACTCGCATAACAATAAATCCAAACTGAACATTTTCGCCGCTTTGCACTTTGGAGCACTGCGAGTTTTCTGTAAAATTGTGTGGCGTCTCTGTATTGTTTGCCAGAAAATTTCATTGAGTCCCTGCATGTGTCTGTATTACCCCACTTCTCGAGGGTTGTTAAGTTATTTGATTTCGGAATGAGCTACTCAGGCGATTCAGGAATTTCGAGGATCATCGAGGAAATAAGTGTAATGAAAATAGGTAAGGTGCTAGCTTGTAGGTATATAGGTGCAGGGATTATTTTGTTTTTATTTTTAAATAGTAGTTATATACCCATATAATATATATGTACCATTGCCATAACCTACACAGGTTGCCATTTTAGAAAGGTTTTTTTATAAAAGAAAATATAACTTATTATAAAATATTAACTTATTATAAAATATAATGATATTATATAATCATTATATTTTGAAAGGTGGAAGAGCTCCTAAAAGTATAATTTTAAAGTACCTTAATCAATTTCCTTTAACTAATCCCTTGAAGATCGTATAGAACTTCTTTTAAAGATATCTATAATAAAATGTTTCTAGAAATATAATAATTTTAAATATTACTGAAACCAGAACCTTTGTAGCAACCCACGTTCTTGTTACTCCCAAACGTATACGTGATGGGCAAACACTTTTCCTGCTTTTCCGTAAATGCAAGACCCTATCCCTTTCCACTTTTTTTTTGTTTTTGATTTTTTGGTAGGCTGCAATGTTGCCGCATTTTTTGTTATGGCCCGACGCTGTTGTTTGGTGCCTCTTGTAGGTTGCGACATGTTTTGCATGTTGGGCGAAAACCAAAAATACGAGGCAACGAACAAAAGTTCAAACACTGTTGCAAACAATTTGCAATAAAATTGAATGCACAACCGGGCAACGAAGCAACCTGGCAAAAAGCAGCACCAGCAGCTAGTACAAAAACTGCAACAACGTTGGCCAAAACTCAATCATGTGGCCAAGAGGGTGGGCCACTAAGTGGCCCTTCTCAGGATCCCTGACCCCGACTCCACACTGTGTGTTTTTTTTTTGTTCTACAACCTTTGTGTGGAGCTTTGAACCTTGGCGCCATTTCGCTGACCGACGCAGTCAGGCGCATAAATTTTCGCTTCGTCTTTCGGCTAGGCCAAGAAGAAGTGCGGCCAAGAGGAGAACACTGGGAGGCTGCAGTTCAAAAGACTCTCCTGGCAAAAGTTCAGATCAAACTTTCGCCTTATTCTTGCGCTTTTAGCTACGTTTCGGTGGTGGCTCCTATGCTTTCACCCATCAGGACAGCAATGACCTACAAAAGCATTTAAAATTTACGACTTGGAGGCGATTCTGCCTGGAGATGAATGAAGACAAACTGCAGAATTGGCCCAGGAGGGGGTGACTCCTCGAACAATGTCAGAGATACCCAGTAATTATGGAAAAAAAAAACAAAAATAGTCCAAACTGATGATTATGTTCATATAACTTTTCTGTAAAATTTATATTTTAGGAGACTTTAACCTTTCAGACTCCGGCGTCCTTGAGGTCACAACAAAGCCTTTAAAACTACCTCTTTGGAAGGCAAAGTGTAACCAAGAAACTGTGCATTCCCTAGTGGGATTAATGGCTAAGTAAACAACACGGCTGCTCCTTTCGGGCTGACAGCTTGTTGGGCGCTGGGAGTTGGGGCTTTCCGGCCCTTTGCCGAGCGTGGAAGTTTTCACTGCGTGTGTCAAGCTGTTTAATTGCACTTGTGTGCAATTACATTTAAGTAACTGAAAGTGGGGGAGTGCACTTGCCTGACAATTAGGCACACGCGCTTGCACAAATGAGTGGGGTGTTGGGTGCTGGGCGCTGGGTGTTGCCTGCCAATTTTAATTAGGTCTGGCAGTGTGAAAACAGTGCGTATGCGCAATCAAATAAAGAAGAAAAATTAACAAAATCATCAAGCATACGTCATACGTCAGACACTAAGGAGGTTAGAAGGAATATTAGACTATATCTGCATGTATATATGTTTATGTGCCCTATTTATAAATCTCGGGCAGGAGGTCCCGATTTATTTACGTTCATACATTTTTTCGCTCTGACTGTTCGAGTTTGGCGGATTGCAATTACTTTGCTATTTTGGCAATGGCTTTTCGCTTTCGCCGTCGCTGCGTCTATGTCTGGTAATAGTGTTGCTATTTTTTGGCTATATTCTCTCCACTCTCCCCCCGTGCCCCTGGCAGTCAATGGTCCATTGTCTGAGCACGCTTGGCATCGTTTCAAGAGCGCGAAATCGAATGCTTTTGCTCATTACTCATACGCAACGTGGCACATAGCGGGAAAGCAAAAGCACAAAAGCGAATAAAAAAACACAAAATAATTACAAAATTAAAAGAATTTTCTTGTAGAAAAAGTTTTATTGAAATGAGATTGATTATAGCAAACAAATTTTATTTAATAAACTTAAAAGTTTATTAAAAAAGTAAAAAAATGTATTTATCAAAAATATCAACACAATAGCAAATCAAAAATTCTTTTGATAAAAATTAAACCTGAAGCAGAAACTCTTGTATAAAATATTAAAAATTGCGTAACTACATTACGAGTTAGATTTATGCATAATTATCCCCATGAATAGCCGAATTGAGAGCAAAAATGCTGTGAATTAATAATTATTGAAAATGTTCATAAATAAACGAATCGAATGCCGAGTGCCAAGGCTTGTAACGAAGGAAGCTGCAAAAGTTAATTATGCGCAAAGTGAAACCAAATGTTTTGGCTCAAACAGCATTTGCTGCGAATGTCGAAAGCAAATTGAATGTAAACTGAGAAATATGAAATACGATGAGCACTTGGTGGCCAAGCCAGGGAGGCAGGGGGCCAGGGCGAAGGGCCGGCCATCCATTTAATGGCCAACTGTCCATTTTGCCACCAAACGCACAGATCAGAGAACATGGTATACAAGTAGGGAGTAAATAGGCAATCGGCTGATTTCTTGCGTCATATCCGTGTATGCATGTATATGTTGGTGGGAACGTAAATCCACAATCCAATATACACTCACATATATATATAATCCTAAATAAAAAATACATATTGACCTTTCATCCGACCCTGACATAAATATGTCTCCTGCAAGAAAGTGATAAAAAGGGATCGCAGCAGGTCAATTGGTTCCTTTTTTTTTTCTTGACCCTTCAGGGTGGATTTTCACTTTTCTACGAAAAGGTTTTCTTGTGATATACTTACTCCTTGTAAAATTCTGGGTTATATTTATATTATAAAATTAAATTTCTGTACATAAGTCCGAGTTAATTTAAAATTAATTAAAAAAGAATTGGAGTAAAAAATCCTTTTAAATGATATGCAACACCATAATAAAATTTTGGATATTTTTTTTTTAAATAATTATTTGTTCTTCATCATTAATTTTAAATTAATTACAAAATAATTATAATAAAATACATTTTTAAATGAACTGCAGCACCATGAATATAATTTTTGTAAATAAGCATTTTATTTTTTGTTAATCAATTTTATTTATTTTTTCACGATCCTGAATCTTATTTATTTTTTCACGATCCTGAATCTTAGACAGGTATCTTAAGTAGACAGTTGAATTTGTAGGGAATTAGGCAAACGGCGTATAAGCACCAGAAAAATTTTAGTAGTATGTAATTAGGCAAACGGCGTACGACGTAAATTTAGTGGCGCCATCTATGGGTCAAGTTTGTGTAAAATTGGGCAGCGCCATCTACCGTAATATTTTATACGCCCTCTATTGGCATAAAAGCAAACGATCATGCCAAAAATTATACTTGCCAGGATCATCGCCGTCTATGTTTTCTATATTTTCTGATATCTTGTCTATGTTTTCTATATTTTCTGATATCTTGCATTGGGTCCCATTAAGGGAAATATGCATGTAAAGAAAAGATCATGTAAAAATGAAACTTGCTAGGATCATCGTTTGCCTAATTACATACTACTAAAATTTTTCTGGTGCTTATACGCCGTTTGCCTAATTCCCTACAAATTCAACTGTCTACTTAAGATACCTGTCTAAGATTCAGGATCGTGAAAAAATAAATAAGATTCAGGATCGTGAAAAAATAAATAAAATTGATTAACAAAAAATAAAATGCTTATTTACAAAAATTATATTCATGGTGCTGCAGTTCATTTAAAAATGTATTTTATTATAATTATTTTGTAATTAATTTAAAATTAATGATGAAGAACAAATAATTATTTAAAAAAAAAATATCCAAAATTTTATTATGGTGTTGCATATCATTTAAAAGGATTTTTTACTCCAATTCTTTTTTAATTAATTTTAAATTAACTCGGACTTATGTACAGAAATTTAATTTTATAATATAAAATATAACCCAGAATTTTACAAGGAGTAAGTATATCACAAGAAAACCTTTTCGTAGAAAAGTGAAAATCCACCCTGAAGGGTCAAGAAAAAAAAAAGGAACCAATTGACCTGCTGCGATCCCTTTTTATCACTTTCTTGCAGGAGACATATTTATGTCAGGGTCGGATGAAAGGTCAATATGTATTTTTTATTTAGGATTATATATATATGTGAGTGTATATTGGATTGTGGATTTACGTTCCCACCAACATATACATGCATACACGGATATGACGCAAGAAATCAGCCGATTGCCTATTTACTCCCTACTGTAGGCTCTAGGCTCTAAGCGTTATCTTTTCTTTCGAGTCTTCTGATTGGTTTTCCCGATTCATTAACCGGAAAAATGTGGGGAAAATTGGGGTGGTTTTCATGCGTTAACTCATGTACATGTATTGATGATACCAATACATTCAAACACAAGTACCTGTTTTCCGTTTTCGAGGATCAATAGGTTTTGAGGTTTATGCTAAGAATCAAATTTTTAGTATAAATCTTGCCTTGCCGGTTAAAGCAATTTTTACGCTTTTTCTTTTTACAAAAAAATAAAAACAAAAACCTAAATCATAAAAATGGAGTCGAAAGTTGCGTGTGACTTGTGCTCTAAAGTTATTAGTGTGAATGAGTTTATAACTCATTATGATCGATGTGAAGGACCTCGAAATGCCTTCTCGGAGATGAAGAAGAAATCTCAGGCCAACGGTTTGGCGAAAGCTTTGTATCGTTCGCGAACAACGGTGACCAAAAAGCAGGAGGAAAATCAACAACCAAAAATTCAAGGAATCAGGAACCAAGGAACTACATCAAAACATAGTATTTTCAACGTATCATCAGCGGTCAAACGGAAGGCTGGTGTGTCCAAGGAAACTAGCCCTCAAGAGGGGCAACCCATGGATATTGAAGAACAGCCATCAACATCAAAAAGGGCTAGACTAGACCGCATAATTGCTGAGAAGAATATTTGTCCCGATTGTAAGCAAAATTGTGCTTTCGTTGAGGAAAGAATTCATTTACATTCTCCAAATCATAGAGCAGCATTAAGGAAACTTGTGTGGCAAAATGCTAACATTTTTCCTATAACCCAAAGTGATACTTTTTACACAAAAAAGTATAAAGTATTCGGAGTGCGCGATCTAGATTTAAAAGAATTTTACATTGGATGTAAAAATAATCTTATAAACATTATAAAATATGCACTTAGCGAATTAAGAGCTATAAAAGTGCGTCTATCAGTTCATGGAAAATATGTAAAACCGACTGAAGAAACTGATAAGATGCAAGAGGAAACAAAACATTTCTCGACAAACTATAAAGCAATTTACGTCAGCTCATATAATGACGTCGAATACATTTTAAATGACGATAACGAAATGTTAATTGCAAAAGCCGATGAATTCCAGGAGAGGGATTCTGGATGGGCTATTAAGCATTTTACATTTTATGAAATACAAATATTAAAGCTAGAGCACCTTCCTGGATCAGGATATGTTGAAGCACCTAAGAGCATAAGAAAAAGAAATGCTCTCATAAATGTTAAAAATAATGACATTTATTGTTTTAAGTGGTGTATTTTGGCTCACATAGCATATATGAAACACATTCAAATAAATTTTGGTACATCAGCGCAAAAAAAATCAGCTCGCGAAAAACTGCCCAGAACTTCATTTTATGGGATTTTTGATATTAGCCAACCAATTATAACATATGAACAACAAATATTAAACTTTTCGGGAATAGAGTTTCCCATTACAAAGAATGGAATAAAGCTGTTCGAGAAAAATAACTCAAATTACAGCATAAATGTATATGAAATTTATGATGGTCGCATAGAAGGTCCTACAATTAGAACTAAAGAAGTAAAAATCCATCATATCGATATATTGGGAATAGAAAATCCTAAAAAAAATTGTTTGCATTATGCGTACATTACAAGCATAAAAACATTGTGTAAATCACAAGTGAACAACTCAAATTCGGAGAGATATTTTTGTAGAAATTGCCTACAATTTTATTGCAGCACTAACAAGACCCACAATCTAAAGGAGTGCGGTCAAGTGGCTTCACTATACCCACAACCAAACACTAAAACCAAATTTGAAATTTTTCAAAAAAACTGGCACCACCCGTGGTAATTTATGCGGACATTGAGGCAGTTTTGGAACATTACCAAACAGCCTCAAATAATCCAAACGAATCCTATACCAAGCCTGTGCAGAAACATACAGCATGTGCTGTTTCGTTTTATGTTGCCCATAAATACAACCCTCAGCTGAATAAATTATGGACCTATGAAGGTAAATAAATTATTTTAAAATAAATGAAAAGTTTTAAAGTTAATAAATTTTTCCTTTTTACAAATTACAGGACATGACTGTATGAAGGTTTTTGTTAAAACTTTGGAAGAGGAGACAATGGCCTTATATAGCAAATACTGGAAGGGATCAAAAAAACCTATATATAACTTTGACATCTGCGATGAGGACTACCAGGAGCATGGGAACTGCTATGCGTGTGAAGAGGTCATCAGTACGGATGAACGCGTACAATATTTTAACCAGTTCACGGGTAAATACCAAGGTCCTATCCATAGAAGTTGTAAAGATAGTTTTAAGTTAAAAGCTTATTTCCCTGTAGTTTTTCATAATTTATCAAGATACGATATCCACCTCTTTATTAATGCCCTAGGGGGTAAATTGAAACCAATACCCTCTACTAAAGAGTTATATATTGCTCTAAATCAGACAATTTTTGAAAAGGGAAAGACTAATTATACTATAAAGTACATAGATTCCAATAGGTTTTTAAATTCTAGTTTAGAAAAATTAGCTTACAACATGGAAGATAAAGATTTTAAAATATTAAAATCAAAATTTAGTGGAGAGAAGTTTAGGCAAATGAGAAGAAAGGGAGTATTTCCCTATGATTATTTGGATAGTTTTGAAAAATTCAATGAAACCGAACTTCCTCCTAGGGAATATTTTTATAATTCGTTGAAAGACGAAGAGTGTAGTATTAGCGAATACAATTTCGCTAAAGAAATTTGGAGTTCGTTTCAGTGCAGAACTCTAAAAGACTATATGAAATTGTATTTGGAGAGTGACGTACTAATTTTAGCAGACGTTTTTGAAAACTTCCGTAATATATGCTCAAAAATTTATAAATTAGACCCTGTTAATTATGTTTCAGCCCCATCTATTTCATGGGATGCTATGCTGAAGTATACTAAAGTAGAATTAGATTTAATAAGTGACCCCAACATTTACAATTTTGTTAAAAGAGGTATACGGGGCGGTCTGACTCAATGTACTCAAAGAATTTCAAAAGCAAATAATGAGTACATGAGAAATTATGATAAAACAAAACCAAAAAATTATTTGTCGTATATTGACGCAAATAATTTATATGGTTGGGCTATGAGCCAAAAACTCCCATTTTCAAATTTTCAATTTTTAAGCGAAAATGAAACCAATTTATTTGATGTAGAAAATGCTGATTCCTCAGGAGACACAGGATATATTTTAGAAGTAGATTTAGAATATCCTGATGAAATTCATGACAAACATAACAGTCTACCATTTTGTCCTGAAAACAAGGTTCCCCCAGGAGGAAAACAACCAAAATTAATAGCTGATTTAAATTCTAAAGAGTTTTATATTATTCATTTAAAACAGCTTCAATTGTGTCTTAAACAGGGATTAAAATTAAAGAAAATTCATAGAATTTTATCTTTTAATCAGTCATACTGGTTAAAGCCCTATATAGATTTAAATACCCAACATAGAAAAATAGCAAAAAATGAATTTGAAAAAAATTTTTATAAATTAATGAATAATGCCGTATACGGCAAAACCATGGAAAACGTAGAAAAGCGTCGAGAAATAACACTAGTAACTCGTTATGAATCGGCGCAAAACTCTCCAGGGTTTAGACAACTAGTTGCAAGGAATAATTTTCATAGTTTAGAAATTTTTGGAGAAAATTTAGCTGCAATTGAGACTACAAAGACTTCAATTTTGTATGATAAGCCTATTTATATTGGATTTACTGTTCTCGATTTGTCCAAATGGCTAATGTATGATTACTATTATAACTTTTTATTAGTAGAGTGTCCCTCAGCAAAAATAATATATATGGATACAGACTCTTTTATAGTTTCCTGTGAAGAGGATATATACAAAATAATAAAAAAAAATTCTAGCCGTTTTGACACATCAAATTATGAGACAGGAAACCGATTCAACATTATTCAAGCTAACAACAAAGAATTGGGCTTATTCAAAGATGAAAATGCTGGAAAAATTATGACCTCTTTCGCGGGTCTAAAAGCTAAAGCATATTCATTTTTAGTAGAAAACAATGACGAATATATAGATACAAAGAAAGTTAAGGGTGTTAAGCAATCAGTAATCAAAAAACTGTGTCATTTAGATTATATTGAATGTATTAGACATATGAAAACGTACTATGGAGAACAAAGATGTATAAGAAGTAGGGGCCATCAGTTATATACTGATGTAGTTAATAAAGTAAGTCTTAGCCCTAGAGATGATAAAAGATGGGTATTAGCTTGTAATATTAATACTTTAGCATATGGTCATTATAAATTAAGATCTTTATTAAATACAAATGGATAATAGTAGGGAGTAAATAGGCAATCGGCTGATTTCTTGCGTCATATCCGTGTATGCATGTATATGTTGGTGGGAACGTAAATCCACAATCCAATATACACTCACATATATATATAATCCTAAATAAAAAATACATATTGACCTTTCATCCGACCCTGACATAAATATGTCTCCTGCAAGAAAGTGATAAAAAGGGATCGCAGCAGGTCAATTGGTTCCTTTTTTTTTTCTTGACCCTTCAGGGTGGATTTTCACTTTTCTACGAAAAGGTTTTCTTGTGATATACTTACTCCTTGTAAAATTCTGTATTATATTTTATATTATAAAATTAAATTTCTGTACATAAGTCCGAGTTAATTTAAAATTAATTAAAAAAGAATTGGAGTAAAAAATCCTTTTAAATGATATGCAACACCATAATAAAATTTTGGATATTTTTTTTTTAAATAATTATTTGTTCTTCATCATTAATTTTAAATTAATTACAAAATAATTATAATAAAATACATTTTTAAATGAACTGCAGCACCATGAATATAATTTTTGTAAATAAGCATTTTATTTTTTGTTAATCAATTTTATTTATTTTTTCACGATCCTGAATCTTATTTATTTTTTCACGATCCTGAATCTTAGACAGGTATCTTAAGTGGACAGTTGAATTTGTAGGGAATTAGGCAAACGGCGTATAAGCACCAGAAAAATTTTAGTAGTATGTAATTAGGCAAACGGCGTACGACGTAAATTTAGTGGCGCCATCTATGGGTCAAGTTTGTGTAAAATTGGGCAGCGCCATCTACCGTAATATTTTATACGCCCTCTATTGGCATAAAAGCAAACGATCATGCCAAAAATTATACTTGCCAGGATCATCGCCGTCTATGTTTTCTATATTTTCTGATATCTTGTCTATGTTTTCTATATTTTCTGATATCTTGCATTGGGTCCCATTAAGGGAAATATGCATGTAAAGAAAAGATCATGTAAAAATGAAACTTGCTAGGATCATCGTTTGCCTAATTACATACTACTAAAATTTTTCTGGTGCTTATACGCCGTTTGCCTAATTCCCTACAAATTCAACTGTCCACTTAAGATACCTGTCTAAGATTCAGGATCGTGAAAAAATAAATAAGATTCAGGATCGTGAAAAAATAAATAAAATTGATTAACAAAAAATAAAATGCTTATTTACAAAAATTATATTCATGGTGCTGCAGTTCATTTAAAAATGTATTTTATTATAATTATTTTGTAATTAATTTAAAATTAATGATGAAGAACAAATAATTATTTAAAAAAAAAAATATCCAAAATTTTATTATGGTGTTGCATATCATTTAAAAGGATTTTTTACTCCAATTCTTTTTTAATTAATTTTAAATTAACTCGGACTTATGTACAGAAATTTAATTTTATAATATAAAATATAATACAGAATTTTACAAGGAGTAAGTATATCACAAGAAAACCTTTTCGTAGAAAAGTGAAAATCCACCCTGAAGGGTCAAGAAAAAAAAAAGGAACCAATTGACCTGCTGCGATCCCTTTTTATCACTTTCTTGCAGGAGACATATTTATGTCAGGGTCGGATGAAAGGTCAATATGTATTTTTTATTTAGGATTATATATATATGTGAGTGTATATTGGATTGTGGATTTACGTTCCCACCAACATATACATGCATACACGGATATGACGCAAGAAATCAGCCGATTGCCTATTTACTCCCTACTGTAGGCTCTAGGCTCTAAGCGTTATCTTTTCTTTCGAGTCTTCTGATTGGTTTTCCCGATTCATTAACCGGAAAAAATGTGGGGAAAATTGGGGTGGTTTTCATGCGTTAACTCATGTACATGTATTGATGATACCAATACATTCAAACACAAGTACCTGTTTTCCGTTTTCGAGGATCAATAGGTTTTGAGGTTTATGCTAAGAATCAAATTTTTAGTATAAATCTTGCCTTGCCGGTTAAAGCAATTTTTACGCTTTTTCTTTTTACAAAAAAATAAAAACAAAAACCTAAATCATAAAAATGGAGTCGAAAGTTGCGTGTGACTTGTGCTCTAAAGTTATTAGTGTGAATGAGTTTATAACTCATTATGATCGATGTGAAGGACCTCGAAATGCCTTCTCGGAGATGAAGAAGAAATCTCAGGCCAACGGTTTGGCGAAAGCTTTGTATCGTTCGCGAACAACGGTGACCAAAAAGCAGGAGGAAAATCAACAACCAAAAATTCAAGGAATCAGGAACCAAGGAACTACATCAAAACATAGTATTTTCAACGTATCATCAGCGGTCAAACGGAAGGCTGGTGTGTCCAAGGAAACTAGCCCTCAAGAGGGGCAACCCATGGATATTGAAGAACAGCCATCAACATCAAAAAGGGCTAGACTAGACCGCATAATTGCTGAGAAGAATATTTGTCCCGATTGTAAGCAAAATTGTGCTTTCGTTGAGGAAAGAATTCATTTACATTCTCCAAATCATAGAGCAGCATTAAGGAAACTTGTGTGGCAAAATGCTAACATTTTTCCTATAACCCAAAGTGATACTTTTTACACAAAAAAGTATAAAGTATTCGGAGTGCGCGATCTAGATTTAAAAGAATTTTACATTGGATGTAAAAATAATCTTATAAACATTATAAAATATGCACTTAGCGAATTAAGAGCTATAAAAGTGCGTCTATCAGTTCATGGAAAATATGTAAAACCGACTGAAGAAACTGATAAGATGCAAGAGGAAACAAAACATTTCTCGACAAACTATAAAGCAATTTACGTCAGCTCATATAATGACGTCGAATACATTTTAAATGACGATAACGAAATGTTAATTGCAAAAGCCGATGAATTCCAGGAGAGGGATTCTGGATGGGCTATTAAGCATTTTACATTTTATGAAATACAAATATTAAAGCTAGAGCACCTTCCTGGATCAGGATATGTTGAAGCACCTAAGAGCATAAGAAAAAGAAATGCTCTCATAAATGTTAAAAATAATGACATTTATTGTTTTAAGTGGTGTATTTTGGCTCACATAGCATATATGAAACACATTCAAATAAATTTTGGTACATCAGCGCAAAAAAATCAGCTCGCGAAAAACTGCCCAGAACTTCATTTTATGGGATTTTTGATATTAGCCAACCAATTATAACATATGAACAACAAATATTAAACTTTTCGGGAATAGAGTTTCCCATTACAAAGAATGGAATAAAGCTGTTCGAGAAAAATAACTCAAATTACAGCATAAATGTATATGAAATTTATGATGGTCGCATAGAAGGTCCTACAATTAGAACTAAAGAAGTAAAAATCCATCATATCGATATATTGGGAATAGAAAATCCTAAAAAAAATTGTTTGCATTATGCGTACATTACAAGCATAAAAACATTGTGTAAATCACAAGTGAACAACTCAAATTCGGAGAGATATTTTTGTAGAAATTGCCTACAATTTTATTGCAGCACTAACAAGACCCACAATCTAAAGGAGTGCGGTCAAGTGGCTTCACTATACCCACAACCAAACACTAAAACCAAATTTGAAAATTTTTCAAAAAAACTGGCACCACCCGTGGTAATTTATGCGGACATTGAGGCAGTTTTGGAACATTACCAAACAGCCTCAAATAATCCAAACGAATCCTATACCAAGCCTGTGCAGAAACATACAGCATGTGCTGTTTCGTTTTATGTTGCCCATAAATACAACCCTCAGCTGAATAAATTATGGACCTATGAAGGTAAATAAATTATTTTAAAATAAATGAAAAGTTTTAAAGTTAATAAATTTTTCCTTTTTACAAATTACAGGACATGACTGTATGAAGGTTTTTGTTAAAACTTTGGAAGAGGAGACAATGGCCTTATATAGCAAATACTGGAAGGGATCAAAAAAACCTATATATAACTTTGACATCTGCGATGAGGACTACCAGGAGCATGGGAACTGCTATGCGTGTGAAGAGGTCATCAGTACGGATGAACGCGTACAATATTTTAACCAGTTCACGGGTAAATACCAAGGTCCTATCCATAGAAGTTGTAAAGATAGTTTTAAGTTAAAAGCTTATTTCCCTGTAGTTTTTCATAATTTATCAAGATACGATATCCACCTCTTTATTAATGCCCTAGGGGGTAAATTGAAACCAATACCCTCTACTAAAGAGTTATATATTGCTCTAAATCAGACAATTTTTGAAAAGGGAAAGACTAATTATACTATAAAGTACATAGATTCCAATAGGTTTTTAAATTCTAGTTTAGAAAAATTAGCTTACAACATGGAAGATAAAGATTTTAAAATATTAAAATCAAAATTTAGTGGAGAGAAGTTTAGGCAAATGAGAAGAAAGGGAGTATTTCCCTATGATTATTTGGATAGTTTTGAAAAATTCAATGAAACCGAACTTCCTCCTAGGGAATATTTTTATAATTCGTTGAAAGACGAAGAGTGTAGTATTAGCGAATACAATTTCGCTAAAGAAATTTGGAGTTCGTTTCAGTGCAGAACTCTAAAAGACTATATGAAATTGTATTTGGAGAGTGACGTACTAATTTTAGCAGACGTTTTTGAAAACTTCCGTAATATATGCTCAAAAATTTATAAATTAGACCCTGTTAATTATGTTTCAGCCCCATCTATTTCATGGGATGCTATGCTGAAGTATACTAAAGTAGAATTAGATTTAATAAGTGACCCCAACATTTACAATTTTGTTAAAAGAGGTATACGGGGCGGTCTGACTCAATGTACTCAAAGAATTTCAAAAGCAAATAATGAGTACATGAGAAATTATGATAAAACAAAACCAAAAAATTATTTGTCGTATATTGACGCAAATAATTTATATGGTTGGGCTATGAGCCAAAAACTCCCATTTTCAAATTTTCAATTTTTAAGCGAAAATGAAACCAATTTATTTGATGTAGAAAATGCTGATTCCTCAGGAGACACAGGATATATTTTAGAAGTAGATTTAGAATATCCTGATGAAATTCATGACAAACATAACAGTCTACCATTTTGTCCTGAAAACAAGGTTCCCCCAGGAGGAAAACAACCAAAATTAATAGCTGATTTAAATTCTAAAGAGTTTTATATTATTCATTTAAAACAGCTTCAATTGTGTCTTAAACAGGGATTAAAATTAAAGAAAATTCATAGAATTTTATCTTTTAATCAGTCATACTGGTTAAAGCCCTATATAGATTTAAATACCCAACATAGAAAAATAGCAAAAAATGAATTTGAAAAAAATTTTTATAAATTAATGAATAATGCCGTATACGGCAAAACCATGGAAAACGTAGAAAAGCGTCGAGAAATAACACTAGTAACTCGTTATGAATCGGCGCAAAACTCTCCAGGGTTTAGACAACTAGTTGCAAGGAATAATTTTCATAGTTTAGAAATTTTTGGAGAAAATTTAGCTGCAATTGAGACTACAAAGACTTCAATTTTGTATGATAAGCCTATTTATATTGGATTTACTGTTCTCGATTTGTCCAAATGGCTAATGTATGATTACTATTATAACTTTTTATTAGTAGAGTGTCCCTCAGCAAAAATAATATATATGGATACAGACTCTTTTATAGTTTCCTGTGAAGAGGATATATACAAAATAATAAAAAAAAATTCTAGCCGTTTTGACACATCAAATTATGAGACAGGAAACCGATTCAACATTATTCAAGCTAACAACAAAGAATTGGGCTTATTCAAAGATGAAAATGCTGGAAAAATTATGACCTCTTTCGCGGGTCTAAAAGCTAAAGCATATTCATTTTTAGTAAAAAACAATAACGAATAAATAGATAAAACGAAAGTTAAGGTTTTAAACAATCAGTAAACAAAAAAACTGTGTCATTTAGATTATATTGAATGTATTAGACATATGAAAACGTACTATGGAGAACAAAGATGTATAAGAAGTAGGGGCCATCAGTTATATACTGATGTAGTTAATAAAGTAAGTCTTAGCCCTAGAGATGATAAAAGATGGGTATTAGCTTGTAATATTAATACTTTAGCATATGGTCATTATAAATTAAGATCTTTATTAAATACAAATGGATAATGTCAATAATATTGTACGTATTTTTAAAAATATTAAATAAGCGACAGAAAAAAAAATTAAATAAAAATAAAAATAAAAAAAAAAAACAAAAAAATAAAATAAAAATAAATAATAATAATAAAAATTAAAAATGTATATAAATAATAATAATAATTAAAAATGTATATATGTATGTATAATTTGTATAAATAAATTCCAAATTGTAAAATTTTATTTTAATAAATCTGTTTTATTTATCCATGAGTTATGTGTTTCATCAAAACCTAGCCATTTTACAAAAATTTGGTCTTTTTTTCTTTTTATTACTTTTTCAACTAGGAATGCACTTTTGTCTTTAACTTTTTGAATTTCAGCTTCATAAAATGTACCTTTTATAGGGTCACCCTTATAATCAATGAGCTCGTAAGTAACTGGGAATGTAGTCCTTATTTTTGAAATTGTAAATATTTCAGTGGTCCAGTTAGGTTCATATCCTTTAACAAATACACCCTTGTATTTGCTTATTCTAACATGGTCTCCTACTACATATTTATGCCTTGGAAATACCTTAACAATGTTATAACATTTTTTCAAAATAAACTCTTCATTCTGTTTACAAACATCGATTGGCCTCATTTTTATAGTTCTGTGGTAAGAATGGTTGTAGTCTTCTACAAGCGAATTCAAATGGGTAATCCATCGATAATTTCCATTAAAACTAAACATTTTCCACATCCTATTTTTTAAAGTTCTGTTAAATCGTTCACAAATCGAAGCCTTAAGGTGTGTAAATGTATGATAATGATTTATATTATTTTTCTTCATAAGTTCTTTAAAGAGTTGATTAAAAAATTCTTTGCCTTGATCGGAATGTATATTTTTTGGCTTGTATTTGGAATCTTTCAATATAGATTTCATAACAGTTGCAACATCCATTGCCGATTTTGATTTTACAGGCTTAGCAAAAGCATATTTTGAAAATGTATCAATAACCGTTAGTAAATATTTATATCCATTATTCTGATTGGAATAGGGGATCATTTCAACCAAATCAATTTGCCAAGTATCATGAAACCCTTTTTGAACGAACTTTCGACGTAAAAAATTTTTTCTACAAGTTTTATGTATTTCATCAACAACTTGTTGCTTACTCATTTTTATTTAAAAAAAAAACTTATTTTTTATTGTTAATGTCTGAGGTCTTAGAGATTAATGATTTCTTATAATGAATTACATCTTCTTTTATTTCTTTTGTCATTTTTTTAGATATTTCGAAACATAAACGTGTTAAATCTATTTGAACATTTTTATCATAGTTACCATCTAAATCAGATAATTGAATATCGAATTTTTGTAAAGAGACACACTTCGGAATGATATGATTATAGTACAGATAGGATATTTGCTGTTTTAATATAGTGTTCCAACATAAAAATGTAGTTAAAAATATAGCTAGGCGAATTAATGATCTCCAAGTTTCACTATCTATTTCAATTTTATTACCGAATTGATTTAGTATCAGAACATATTGTTTATCTGATTTTCTAAATCTAAAATTACATTTAATAGTTGATAAAATAGGGTGATCCAAAACTGTATCAGACATTAGGAAGTCATATTGATCAATCTTTAATTGTATAAATTCCTTGTATGTAAGCAGTTGCATCCATTCTTCTTTATCAAATCCAATATAATTGTTTTTGTGCTGCTGCATCCAAATCATTGGAGTAAATTTTCTAGATGTCGAAAATCCACATTTTATTTTCAAATTTTGAGCCACAAAATATTCAAAACCAAATATAACTTCATGGTTCTGTTTTTTTCTTATGGCTCTTTCTCTTTTAGCTTGGAGTGTATCCATTGAATCTGAATGTTATTAACAAACTGAAATTAGTTACTAAAATGTGTGGTTTATAAAGGGCTTAGTATGACGTATATACATATATATATATTATACATTATGTATTACATAATGAAATGAAATATATATCCATATATACAAACTCCTAAGATGTGAGAGCAACTTTTATATTATATATTACATAATGCATGTATTATATAATAAAATGAATGGTATATAAAGACCTAAAATGTAGACACCAAAGTCAGTTTACATTTAAAACTCATTCTAAAATGACTAAATTTGATAGATCAAATTCCGTTATAGTAGATTTTCAATATGTTGTTGGAAATAACAATCAAATTTTTGTTAAGGAATTGGCCTTCATGCCTGGAGGAACTGTAATACCAAACTTCTTTCACTTCAAACCTCCATACAACATTAAGGAGTTGAATTATGATACATTACAACAACATAATATTCATCGAAAAAACATAAACGGATTGGACTGGATGGAAGGAGAAATACCCTATAACTGCTTAAGCGATGTACTTTCTCCACTAAATAAGTTTTCCAATATAATTGTACGTGGCGAAGTAAAAAAGGAATTTTTATCAAAGTTTCTATCGAATAATATTATCGATATAGATATAGGAAAGAGCCTGACATGTTATCCTAATTTTTTTACCAACTGTAAAATTCACAAAAAACTTAAGCTTAGATGTGCTCTAAATAATTTATTTAAGCTTTTTGTAATTTTAGAAAACTGTAATTACGATATATACTATAACGGAGAATCATATGTATAAATTACTTTAATAAACAGTATGATTTTAGTACTTTAATTGAGAAGTTGTTTTAGCAAAATGGATCGCATCTTTGGAAAAGATCCTCGTAAAAAAGGATACAGTCAACTTATATACTGCAACTATTGTGGTTCTGATACTCATTTTGAAAAGGACTGCGCTAAAAAACGGGACCAGGAAAAAAATCATTAGAAACATTTTTTTTTTTTTGATAATTAGCATTGAATAAACAAAAAACTTTTATCAAAATGTTTACACAATTTGTTCATCCTTTTACGATGCTTATTTGTGGTCCCTCAGGATCGGGTAAAACAACATTTTTGAAAAATTTAATAAATGGAAGGAAGGACTTAATAAGTACTTCAATAGATAGAATAATATGGTGTTACGGTGAAGAGCAAGCGAAACCAAATTTTACCAATATTGAATATTACCATGGGGTACCTGACTCCATTGAAAATGAAAATAATGAACCTATACTGTTGGTATGAGATGATGTGATGAGGGGAGCAGTTAATAATAATGTATGTGAACTTTTTTACCAAAGGATCTCATCATCGAAATTTATCTGTAATTGTTGTAACACAAAATATATTTCATAAATCTACTAACACCCGAGACATATCACTAAATCCAAAATACATTGTGGCATTTAAAAATCCTAGAGGCAATTTACAATTTCAATGTTTAGCTAGACAGATATATCCTGAAACCCTAAAGAACTTTTTAGAATATATAAAGAAGTCACGAATGAACCTCATGGTTATTTACTTATTGATCTTACGCAAGGAATAAATGATCTTTTAAGATTTAGAACAGAGATTTTTAATCCATTATATTCAATTTGCTATTCAGATGAAAATGGTTTGCAAAAAGAGCATAAGGCGATTGAAAGCGAACAAACATTTATTGTATGTGCTCAAAAAAGCAAATAATAAACTTCGAAAAGCGATTATTTGCAATAGTGATAGCGAGTTAGTAAAAACATTGTCGGAGATAGTGATAAATACTTTAAAAGGAAACCATAAAATATCAAAAAATATCTTAAATTCATTAAAAAAGTATAAAAATGTATTACGACATATTTCCAGCTCAAAACAATCTTTAAATTCTAAGAGAAGAGTTCTTATTCAAAAAGGCGGATTTTTACCAATTTTAATAAGTTCATTGCTTTCTGGGATTTTTGGAAAAATTTTGAATCATGATTAAAAGTAAGCATGAGCTAAATAAAGTAATCTTAATGCATCCAAATGCATACCATAAACTTTTAGTAAATGATCGAGGAAATGATCTTATAAATTTAAAATTTTTACCAATTTTAAACAATAAAAAAATTAGTGATTATGATAAATGGATTAAAATTCAACAAGAATTATGTGCATACCAAAATAAAAGAGAAACAAAGCTGTTTTGCATCAATCGGTATCGAAACCCCCGTTTTCATTAAATCAAAATGTAGAAACCCAAACATATATAGATGATTGGAAAGATTCTATTGCCAGTACTTCTAAAGAATACAAGAACGAGTCATCATTTAAAAGAGAGGATTTACCCGATTTAGCCATTTTACCCAGCGATGAAGAAGAACAATCATCTGAGAAATCTGTTTCAATTCCAATTAATAATAAACGAACACTCGCAGATACTTCTTTCACTGATGATAAGATTTTAAAAAAATCATTAGTTGAGAAAACAAGAATTATAAAAGAAATTCTACTGAAAAGAAACTGAAACTGAGAAATAAGGTTAAAAAGAATAGAGATTCCCCCTATCCACTTAGAAATCTTAAGTATATAAGTGATTTAGAAAAATTGCAAAGGGCAAACCGCAAAAAAAACAATATCCAAATTGGTAAAAATAAATTAAATTGGATCTCATATTCTTAACTGCAGAGCTTAAAATGTTTTTTCAAAACGAGTTTTATATTACATTGCTCAGCAATGACTCCTTAAATGTGTTTCCTGATAATGTAAAATGCGCTTTTACAAATATTGTAAACCTTCCTGAAGCAATGTCTGCGGAATGGGAAGTCTGTATAACTGATATATATTTAAATAATTATTTTCGAAAAATCCTAAAAAGCTAAGGAGAGAAACAAAAGAAAATGAATCAGAAGAATCAAGCTGTAATTCAACCTAATTTATAAGTTTAGTAAATTCTGAAACATTTCGATACAAATCGACATCAATGAAAGCGGATGAGATGGAATGCGGTGCAATATTTATTTACACGGACATTATAAAGCCTCGTTGTGTAGGAAGCAAAAGACCACGTTGCTTAAGAGTTTTATTTACAAATGGAAAAGAAAAATTTACGCAGTTTAGCAAAGTTCAATATTATACTATTGAAATTTTTTCACCAAACAAAATTTCAATATTAATTACTGATTCAAGTGGATATAAAATCCCCTTTGAAACTTCATCAGTTCCAATTTTTCTAACTCTGCATTTTAGAAAAAGAAGAAAAAGTCTATAAATAATAATGTTAAGGGAAACTAACATTTAGAATTGATTTACCAACCATGGCGAAATGTTATCATCAATATTATTTAAATCAGTGCGGTGGAAGCTTAAGTAACATAGGTAGTCTCTATGTTTCCCCAAGAATTGTTCAGCATGGACTTTTTAATTACATTAAGCCGCTTTTTCTGTCAGGGATAAATGCACTTAAAAATCAAGCTGCTGAAACCGAAAGGCTGTTATAAATGATTCGGGCCGAAAACCTCTACGAAATATCATTCAAGAACAAAGTTAAATCGCATTACATAATCTAACTGACAAAGCAATTCATAAAATTACAAAGTGGTAAAGTAAAAAGGCAGAAAAAGAGGAGACCAAGAAAAAATCGCAATCATTTAACAACTAAACAACGTCGTAAACATACGCGTTCAAAAAAGTCAAGAAAAAAAGCATCTAAAAAATTTAAAATTAGTTACATACATATCAATTAAAATTGAGCAAACACATTGAATGCATCAAAAGCGAATTGGATCTTTTTGAGCCTCATCCAACGCAAAGCTGTATTTTGAAAACCGAAGAAGTTTCATACAACCCTATTGCTTCTTTGGATAGTGCTTCATCAATTGAATTCGTTTGTTTAGGAAATGGAGAAACCTACAGAGATCTTTCAAGTGTTTACTTAAAACTTGTGGTTCAACTTAAAAAAATTGATAATAGTAGTATTGAAGGAAATGCTGTTGGTGTAGCAAATAATATATTGCATTCTATATTTAGAAGCTCACCTGTATCTTTAAATAATCCCTTCGTTTCCACAACCGACAATAATTATCATTATAGATCATATTTGCAAACAATTTTAAACTATGGTTGTGATGCAAGTGAAAGTCATTTAGCAACACAAGGATATTTCCCAAATTATGGTACCCAAACACCATTTAAAAGTGATGGCAGTCAAATTCTTAAAAACATGTTTCAAAATAGTAATAAAGTAGAATTATTTGGAAAAGTGCATGGAGATATTTTCAACCAACCAAAACTGCTTGTAAATAATGTTGATTTGCGCATTACTTTTAATATTGAAAAAACAGCATTTTATTTATTGGAAACCGAAACTGAATCGAATCTAAAGATCTTGGAAGCCCAGCTGTTCATGAATCATGTAGTAGTCAACCCCAGCATTTTATTAGCTCATCATCACGTTTTACAATCAAAAAATGCAATATACCCATACAATAAAGTTGAAGTAAAATCATTCACAATATACCCAGGAAATAATACATTATCCATCGATAACGCAGTTATTGGTCAAATTCCAAATTTTTTGGCCTTTTGTATGGTAAAAAACAGAGCATACTCAGGAAATCGAGGATTAGATCCTTTTAATTTTGAAAACTTTAAAATACAACGATTCAATCTGCTAGTTAATGGAGTACAGGTACCGCAAGAGCAAAGTTCAAGAGCATATAATTTACTATTTAAAGCATGTGGAATTAAGCATTATGATCGTGGTCTCCAAATTTCCAAGGATATGTTTGACAAAAATAATTTTATATTAGCGTTGATTTAATTGCAGATCACTTCAATTCTAGTGTTTCCGCTAACCTGATTTCTCAAGGAACGATCAGCATAGAAGGAAGATTCTCTGAGCCTCTGGCTGAGGCTGTTACTTGCATTGTTTATTGTGAATACGACTCTATGATTGATATTGATAAGCATCGAAATATTCGAGTACTTTTGTAAAAATGAATACAATACAAATCATGGACTTGCTCTCCAAGCATCCTCAAACTAAAAAAATATTTAAAGGGGTTTTTTCGGCCGATAAACTACCAAACGAAATTCGTGAATATCCAGCATTGATTGTAGCTAACACTGATTATTCATACCAACCAGGAATGCATTGGGTTGCATTTTACTTCTATAACAAAAAGTCAGCAGAATTTTTCGATTCTTATGGACAATATCCTCAGAAAAAAGAATTTATTGCATTTTTAAAAAGAAATGCATCAAAATATACTTATAACAAGCAACAATTGCAAGGATACTTTTCAAATACCTGTGGACATTACTGCATGCTTTTTGGTCTTTACAAAAGCAATCGAAAAACTTTAAAGAGTTTTACACAGAATTTTAAGATAAAAGATTTCACCTATAATGATAAGTTAATTTCAAAAATGTTTAGTAAATGTTTTAAATGATTTAAAAAATTTTTTTTTTTTTTTTTTTAACCCAATATGAAAAATAAACAATATTATTTATAATATCTATAAAAAAAACTTTTTTATTTTCATGGATTTGGATACATTCTTTTAGTTATTTTATAGTATCTTATCATAATATCCGTAGCTTCCTTTATATATAGAGGAAGTTTGTTGCAGTTACAAGTGTCTGGACCTTCGGTTGCTTCATCATCACTCCAGGGACATATTTTGTAGTGGAATCCATATTTCGAGTACAGCATTTCCTTTTCTTCCAAATCCTCTAAAGTTGTTTTTAAAATTGAAGTTTTTTAAGGTGCTCCTCGAAAAGCATATCTTCAAATTGAAGTAAAAATAATTTTATTTGATGCGCGTACATCGAGAGGCTTGAGAGAGGAGTTGTTTTTGATTTAAGGGAAAAAATGAAACTGATAAAACATTATAAGGAATCGACTCTTTTATACAGTTACTCCTTTGAGATAAATTGTAAACAGGCTGAGATCTATCTAGTAATCACTTTTCCTTTATATCCAAGAGGCGTTATTCAATTTTCCTTCAATTTCTTTAATGGTGTTTTAGTTGAAAATTTATTCACGTAGCTCTTTGGTAAAAATATCCAGAGTGGTTCGTCGTCCTTATCAGTCAAATAAAGGGCTATTTTCGTCCCATATGTGGTTTTCTTATCTTACATCCAATGATCTTGTATTCGAAATTAATACATAGGTCTTCAGTCTTTGTGTAGCCAATAACAGGCTTTTGATCATTCAAAGTATCTAAGAAAGACTATGATATACATAAACATAAGGATATTTTTTGATTGGCTGTGAGAATTTGTAAACATACCATCATTTATAACTCACGTACTCCTGGATTCGCTTCAAAAAGGTTACTGTTAGGTACTAATCAATTTATTTAATGATCCCGCTCTTTTATACCTTTCAATAATAAATTCACTCTTCTTTGTGGTTACATATATACATATACATACATATTTATTTATATATATATAAGTATATTAATACGAATAATATACTTTTATTAAATGAAAGGGATGACATCATACCACTTTTATAAATGTATTTGTGTATATAAAGAATTTATAGCTAGGGATATGGTAATTATTATTAGGAATGAAAGAGATGACTGCATGGTCATTTAATTTTAAATATATAGGTCAATTATATACCATAGCACAGATTCATCTTAAAAATATAATATAAAAACAAGTTCTAGTGTTGCTTTTTATCAGTTTATTTTCAAATCTTCGAAATGAAAACGTTCGTTTGTGATCTCTGTATAGAAAGTCCTTCCTTTAATATCGCTATGGTTTAAAACGTCACATTCTAAAAAAAACAACTTCAGCAATACAAAAGCCAGATCCTCATACTATAACTGCTACTTCTGTCCTGAAGTGAAAAAGTACTGGCTCCGAAGTGAATTATACACCCATTTCTTGATGGATCATCCAACGATATTAATTGAAATAATTAACTTAACACAAACTTCAAAATATTTCTTTTAAATTTTAAATCTTGGTTTTAATTTAATTTCAATCAACTATTTTATATATTAATGTATTTTAATTTTTAAGTTCATTTTAACTAAACTTTGATAAAAAGAAAGATTTAAAAATAATTTTGTTTGAATAATTATTTATTTTTCATGAATTAAAAATAATTACACAATAATAAAATAACATAGTTTTTAATTTATTCATTATTTATAAGCCAATCGATTAAAATTTTGTCGAATTCCTCATCCATTAAACTTTCATAATTATCTTTTCCCTCATTAACTTCCAAAAATATGTGGTCATCATCCGGGAAAGTAAACTCTGGTTTTGATGATATTTCCACTAGTTCTGGGTTATCCGGAATCAAGCACGGAGAAGCAGTATGTCGTCGTCGAATCCTCAAATATTTTTCTTGAGTGTCCGGGACATACATTTTATCCTCGATGATAGTTAATTCGTAATCCCATGTTGGAGTTAGCAAATCGTACATGGATGTCAGAGAATCATCCTGTAGATTATTAAATAGCTCTTCTTGTGTATTTTTTCCAATACCAATTAATGATAAAAGTGCACCGTTTGATACACAAATATCACTAAGTGCTGGTTGGGTATCCTCGAATATAATTTCCAGCTCGCTCATTTTTTTTTCTTTATATTTTAACTTCAAACTCTTCTTTAGGATTTGGATTTATACTAAAAATTTGATTCTTAGCATAAACCTCAAAACCTATTGATCCTCGAAAACGGAGACCAGGTACTTGTGTTAGAATGAAGTGGAATCATCAATACATGTACATGAGTTAACGCATGAAAACCACCCCAATTTTCCCCACATTTTTCGGTTAATGAATCGGGAAAACCAATCAGAAGACTCGAAAGAAAAGATAACGCTTAGAGCCTAGAGCCTACAGTAGGGAGTAAATAGGCAATCGGCTGATTTCTTGCGTCATATCCGTGTATGCATGTATATGTTGGTGGGAACGTAAATCCACAATCCAATATACACTCAAATATATATATACTCCTAAATAAAAATACATATTGACCTTTCATCCGACCCTGACATAAATATGTTTCCTGCAAGAAAGTGATAAAAAGGGATCGCAGCAGGTCAATTGTTTCCTTTTTTTTTTCTTGACCCTTCAGGGTGGATTTTAACTTTTCTACGAAAAGGTTTTCTTGTGATATACTTACTCCTTGTAAAATTCTGTATTATATTTTATATTATAAAATTAAATTTCTTTATATAAGTCCGAGTTAATTTAAAATTAATTTAAAAAAAATTGGAGTAAAAAATCCTTTTAAATGATATGCAACACCATAATAAAATTTTGGATATTTTTTTTAAATAATTTATTTGGTTCTTCATCATTAATTTTAAATTAATTACAAAATAATTATAGTAAAATACCTTTTTAAATGATCTGCAGCACCATGAATATAATTTTTGTAAATAAGCATTTTATTTTTTGTTCATCAATTTAATTTATTTTTTCACGAATCTTATTTATTTTTTTTTCACGATCCTGAATCTTAGACAGGTATCTTAAGTGGACAGTTGAATTTATAGGGAATTAGGTAAACGGCGTATAAGCGGCAGAAAAATTTTAGTAGTATGTAATTAGGCAAACGATGATCCTAGCAAGTTTCATTTTTACATGATCTTTTCTTTACATGCATATTTCCCTTAATGGGACCCAATGCAAGATATCAGAAAATTAGAAAACATAGACAAGATATCAGAAAATATAGAAAACATAGACGGCGATGATCCTGGCAAGTATAATTTTTGGCATGATCGTTTTGCTTTTATGCCAATAGAGGGCGTATAAAATATTACGGTAGATGGCGCTGCCCAATTTTACACAACTTGACCCATAGATGGCGCCACTAAATTTACGTCGTACGCCGTTTGCCTAATTACATACTACTA
>NW_027222889.1:15000-40173 GCF_030179905.1 Drosophila bipectinata | reverse complement strand
CATAGATTCCAATAGGTTTTTTAAATTCTAGTTTAGAAAAATTCTTACAACATGAAGATAAAGATTTTAAATTTAAAATCAACATTTAGTGGAGAGAAGTTTAGCAAATGAGAAGAAGGGAGTATTTCCCTGATATTTGGATAGTTTTGAAAAATTCAATGAAACCGAACTTCCTCCTAGGGATATTTTTATAATTCGTTGAAGACGAAGAGTGTATAGTATTACGAATACAATTTCGCTAAAGAAATTTGGAGTTCGTTTTCAGTGCAGAACTCTAAAAGACTATATGAAATTGTATTTGGAGAGTGACGTACTAATTTTAGCAGACGTTTTTTGAAAACTTCCGTAATTATTGCTCAAAAATTTATAAATTAGACCCTGTTAATTATGTTTCAGCCCCATCTATTTCATGGGTGCTATGCTGAAGTATACTAAAGTAGAATTAGATTTAATAAGTGACCCCAACATTTACAATTTTGTTAAAAGAGGTATACTGTGCGGTCTGACTCAATGTACTCAAGAATTTCAAAAGCAAATAATGAGTACATGAGAAATTATGATAAAACAAACAACCAAAATTATTTGTCGTATATTGACGCAAATAATTTATATGGTTGGGCTATGAGCCAAAAACTCCCATTTTCAAATTTTCAATTTTTAAGCGAAAATGAAACCAATTTATTTGATGTAGAAATGCTGATTCCTCAGGAGACAGGATATATTTTAGAATGATTTAGAATATCCTGATGAAATTCATGACAAACATAACAGTCTACCATTTTGTCCTGAAACAAGGTTCCCCCAGGAGGAAAACCACCAAAATTATAGCTGATTTAATTCTAAAGAGTTTTATATTATTCATTTAAAACAGCTTCAATTGTGTCTTAACAGGGATTAAAATTAAAGAAAATTCATAGAATTTTATCTTTTAATCAGTCATACTGGTTAAAGCCCTATATAGATTTAAATACCCAACATAGAAAATAGCAAAAAATGAATTGAAAAAATTTTTATAAATTATTAATAATGCCGTATACGGCAAAACCATGGAAAACGTAGAAAAGCGTCGAGAAATAACACTAGTAACTCGTTATGAATCGGCGCAAAACTCTCCAGGGTTTAGACAACTAGTTGCAAGGAATAATTTTCATAGTTTAGAAATTTTTGGAGAAATTTAGCGGCAATTGAGACTACAAAGACTTCAATTTTGTATGATAAGCCTATTTATATTGGATTTACTGTTCTCGATTTGTCCAAATGGCTAATGTATGATTACTATTATAACTTTTTATTAGTAGAGTGTCCCTCAGCAAAAATAATATATATGGATACAGACTCTTTTATAGTTTCCTGTGAAGAGGATATATACAAAATAATAAAAAAAAATTCTAGCCGTTTCGACACATCAAATTATGAAACAGGAAACCGATTCAACATTATTCAAGCTAACAACAAAGAATTGGGCTTATTCAAAGATGAAAATGCTGGAAAATTATGACCTCTTTCGCGGGTCTAAAAGCTAAAGCATATTCATTTTAGTAGAAAACAATGACGAATATATAGATACAAAGAAAGTTAAGGGTGTTAAGCAATCAGTAATCAAAAAACTGTGTCATTTAGATTATATTGAATGTATTAGACATATGAAAACGTACTATGGAGAACAAAGATGTATAAGAAGTAGGGGCCATCAGTTATATACTGATGTAGTTAATAAAGTAAGTCTTAGCCTAGAGATGATAAAAGATGGGTATTAGCTTGTAATATTAATACTTTAGCATATGGTCATTATAAATTAAGATCTTTATTAAATACAAATGGATAGTGTCAATAATATTGTACGTATTTTTAAAAATAGTAAATAAGCGACAAAAAAAATAAATAAATAAAAATAAAAAAAAAAAAAAAAACAAAAAATAAATAAAATAAATAATAATAATAAAAATTAAAATGTATATAAATATAATAAAAATTAAAAATGTATATATGTATGTATAATTTGTATTAATAAATTCCAAATTTGTAAAATTTTATTTTAATAAATCTGTTTTATTTATCCATGAGTTATGTGTTTCATCAAAACCTAACCATTTTACAAAATTTTGTTTGTTTTTTTATTTTTCAGCTTCATAAAGTGTACCTTTTATAGGGTCACCCTTATAATCAATGAGCTCGTAAGTAACTGGGAATGTAGTCTTAATTTTTGAAATTGTAAATATTTCAGTTGTCCAGTTAGGTTCATATCCTTTAACAAATACACCCTTGTATTTGCTTATTCTAACATGGTCTCCTACTACATATTTATGCCTTGGAAATACCTTAACAATGTTATAACATTTTTTCAAAATAAACTCTTCATTCTGTTTACAAACATCGATTGGCCTCATTTTTATAGTTCTGTGGTAAGAATGGTTGTAGTCTTCTACAAGCGAATTCAAATGGGTAATCCATCGATAATTTCCATTAAAACTAAACATTTTCCACATCCTATTTTTTAAAGTTCTGTTAAATCGTTCACAAATCGAAGCCTTAAGGTGTGTAAATGTATGATAATGATTTATATTATTTTTCTTCATAGGTTGTTTAAAGAGTTGGTTGAAGAATTCGTTGCCTTGATCGGAATGTATATTTTTGGCTTGTATTTGGAATCTTCAATATAGATTTCATAACAGTTGCAACATCCATTGCCGATTTTGATTTTACAGGCTTAGCAAAAGCATATTTTGAAAATGTATCAATAACCGTTAGTAAATATTTATATCCATTATTCTGATTGGAATAGGGATCATTTCAACCACCTCAATTTGCCACGTATCATGAAACCCTTTTTGAACGAACTTTCGACGTAAAAAATTTTTTCTACAAGTTTTATGTATTTCATCAACAACTTGTTGCTTACTCATTTTTATTTAAAAAAAAAAACTTATTTTTTATTGTTAATGTCTGAGGTCTTAGAGATTAATGATTTCTTATAATGAATTACATCTTCTTTTATTTCTTTTGTCATTTTTTTAGATATTTCGAAACATAAACGTGTTAAATCTATTTGAACATTTTACTCATAGTTACCATCTAAGTCGAATTTTTGTAAAGAGACACACTTCGGAATGATATGATTATAGTACAGATAGGATATTTGCTGTGTTAATATAGTGTTCCAACATAAAAATGTAGTTAAAAATATAGCTAGGCGAATTAATGATCTCCAAGTGTCACTATCTATTTCAATTTTATTACCGAATTGATTTAGTATCAGAACATATTGTTTATCTGATTTTCTAAATCTAAAATTACATTTACTATTTGATAAAATAGGGTGATCCAAACTGTATCAGACATTAGGAAGTCATATTGATCAATCTTTAATTGTATAAATTCCTTGTATGTAAGCAGTTGCATCCATTCTTCTTTATCAAATCCAATATAATTGTTTTTGTGCTGCTGCATCCAAATCATTGGAGTAAATTTTCTAGATGTCGAAAATCCACATTTTATTTTCAAATTTTGAGCCACAAAATATTCAAAACCAAATATAACTTCATGGTTCTGTTTTTTTCTTATGGCTCTTTCTCTTTTAGCTTGGAGTGTATCCATTGAATCTGAATGTTATTAACAAACTGAAATTAGTTACTAAAATGTGTGGTTTATAAAGGGCTTAGTATGACGTATATACATATATATATATTATAGATTATGTATTACATAATAAAATGAAATATATATCCATACATACAAACTCCTAAGATGTGAGGGCCTCTTTTATATTATATATTACATAATGCATGTATTATATAATAAAATGAATGGTATGTAGACACCAAAGTCAGTTTACATTTAAAACTCATTCTAAAATGACTAAATTTGATAGATCAAATTCCGTTATAGTAGATTTTCAATATGTTGTTGGAAATAACAATCAAATTTTTGTTAAGGAATTGGCCTTCATGCCTGGAGGAACTGTAATACCAAACTTCTTTCACTTCAAACCTCCATACAACATTAAGGAGTTGAATTATGATACATTACAACAACATAATATTCATCGAAAAAACATTAACGGATTGGACTGGATGGAAGGAGAAATACCCTATAACTGCTTAAGCGATGTACTTTCTCCACTAAATAAGTTTTCCAATATAATTGTACGTGGCGAAGTAAAAAAGGAATTTTCTATCGAATAATATTATCGATATAGATATAGGAAAGAGCCTGACATGTTATCCTAATTTTTTTACCAACTGTAAAATTCACAAAAAACTTAAGCTTAGATGTGCTCTAAATAATTTATTTAAGCTTTTTGTAATTTTAGAAAACTGTAATTACGATATATACTATAACGGAGAATCATATGTATAAATTACTTTAATAAACAGTATGATTTTAGTACTTTAATTGAGAAGTTGTTTTAGCAAAATGGATCGCATCTTTGGAAAAGATCCTCGTAAAAAAGGATACAGTCAACTTATATACTGCAACTATTGTGGTTCTGATACTCATTTTGAAAAGGACTGCGCTAAAAAACGGGACCAGGAGAAAATCATTAGAAACATTTTTTTTTTTTGATAATTAGCATTGAATAAACAAAAAACTTTTATCAAAATGTTTACACAATTTGTTCATCCTTTTACGATGCTTATTTGTGGTCCCTCAGGATCGGGTAAAACAACATTTTTGAAAAATTTAATAAATGGAAGGAAGGACTTAATAAGTACTTCAATAGATAGAATAATATGGTGTTACGGTGAAGAGCAAGCGAAACCAAATTTTACCAATATTGAATATTACCATGGGGTACCTGACTCCATTGAAAATGAAAATAATGAACCTATACTTTGTGTATTAGATTATTTCATTATGGGAGCATTTAATAAAAATGTATGTGAACTTTTTACCAAAGGATCTCATCATCGAAATTTATCTGTAATTGTTGTAACACAAAATATATTTCATAAATCTACTCACACCCGAGACATATCACTAAATACAAAATACATTGTGGCATTTAAAAATCCTAGAGACAAATTACAATTTCAATGTTTAGCTAGACAGATATATCCTGAAAACCCTAAAGAACTTTTTAGAATATATAAAGAAGTCACGAATGAACCTCATGGTTATTTACTTATTGATCTTACGCAAGGAATAAATGATCTTTTAAGATTTAGAACAGAGATTTTTAATCCATTATATTCAATTTGCTATTCAGATGAAAATGGTTTGCAAAAAGAGCATAAGGCGATTGAAAGCGAACAAACATTTATTGTATGTGCTCAAAAAAGCAAATAATAAACTTCGAAAAGCGATTATTTGCAATAGTGATAGCGAGTTAGTAAAAACATTGTCGGAGATAGTGATAAATACTTTAAAAGGAAACCATAAAATATCAAAAAATATCTTAAATTCATTAAAAAAGTATAAAAATGTATTACGACATATTTCCAGCTCAAAACAATCTTTAAATTCTAAGAGAAGAGTTCTTATTCAAAAAGGCGGATTTTTACCAATTTTAAGTTCATTGCTTTCTGGGATTTTTGGAAAAATTTTGAATCATGATTAAAAGTAAGCATTAGCTAAATAAAGTAATCTTAATGCATCCAAATGCATACCATAAACTTTTAGTAAATGATCGAGGAAATGATCTTATAAATTTAAAATTTTTACCAATTTTAAACAATAAAAAAATTAGTGATTATGATAAATGGATTAAAATTCAACAAGAATTATGTGCATACCAAAATAAAAAGAGAAACAAAGCTGTTTTGCATCAATCGGTATCGAATATCGGTATTCATTAAATCAAAATGTAGAAACCCAAACATATATAGATGATTGGAAAGATTCTATTTCTAGTACTTCTAAAGAATACAAGAACGAGTCATCATTTAAAAGAGAAGATTTACCCGATTTAGAAGAAGAACAATCTTCTCAGCGATGAAGAAGAACAATCATCTGAGAAATCTGTTTCAATTCCAATTAATAATAAACGAACACTCGCAGATACTTCTTTCACTGATGATAAGATTTTAAAAAAATCATTAGTTGAGAAAACAAGAATTATAAAAGGAAATTCTACTGAAAAGAAACTGAAACTGAGAAATAAGGTTAAAAAGAATAGAGATTCCCCCTATCCACTAAGAAATCTTAAGTATATAAGTGATTTAGAAAAATTGCAAAGGGCAAACCGCAAAGAAAACAATATCCAAATTGGTAAAAATAAATTAAATTGGATCTCATATTCTTAACTGCAGAGCTTAAAATGTTTTTTCAAAACGAGTTTTATATTACATTGCTCAGCAATGACTCCTTAAATGTGTTTCCTGATAATGTAAAATGCGCTTTTACAAATATTGTAAACCTTCCTGAAACAATGTCTGAGGAATGGGAAGTCGGTATAACTGATATATATTTAAATAATTCTTTTCGAAAAAATCCTAAAAAAAGGAGAGAAACAAAAGAAAATAATCAGAAGAATCAAGCTCTAACTCAACAGCATTGCTAAGTTTAGCCAATTCTGAAACATTTCGATACAAATCGACATCAATGAAAGCGGATGAGATGGAATGCGGTGCAATATTTATTTACACGGACATTAAAAGCCTCGTTGTGTAGGAAGCTAAAGACCGCGTTGCTTAAGAGTTTTATTTACAAATTGAAAAGAAAAATTTATGCAGTTTAGAAATGTTGAATATTATCCTATTGAAAATTTTTCACCAAACGAAATTTCAATATTAATTACTGATTCAAGTGGATATAAAATCCCCTTTAAAACTTCATCAGTTCCAATTTTTCTAACTCTGCATTTTAGAAAAGAAGAAAAAGTCTATAAATAATAATGTTAGGGAAACTAACATTTAGAATTCATTTACCAACCATGGCGAAATGTTATCATCAATATTATTTAAATCAGTGCGGTCTTTCCCCAAGAATTGTTCAGCATGGTCGTGGTATTGGAAATTTCTTTAGTGGACTTTTTAATTACATTAAGCCGCTTTTTCTGTCAGGGATAAATGCACTTAAAAATCAAGCTGCTGAAACCGGAAAGGCTGTTATAAATGATTTGGGTCGAAAACCTCTACGAAATATCATTCAAGAACAAAGTAAAATCGCATTACATAATCTATCTGACAAAGCAATTCATAAAATTACTAAATTACAAAGTGGTAAAGGAAAAAGGCATAAAAAGAGGAGACCAAGAAAAAATCGCAATCATTTAACAACTAAACAACGTCGTAAACATACGCGTTCAAAAAAGTCAAGAAAAAAAGCATCTAAAAAATTTAAAATTAGTGACATATTTTCCAAATCAAAATGAGTAATCACATTGAATGCATGAAAAGCGAATTGGATCTTTTTGAGCCTCATCCAACGCAAAGCTGTATTTTGAAAACCGAGAAGTTTCATACAACCCTATTGCTTCTTTGGATAGTGCTTCATCAATTGAATTCGTTGTTTAGGAAATGGAGAAACCTACAGAGATCTTTCAAGTGTTTACTTAAACTTGTGGTTCAACTTAAAAAAATTGATAATAGTAGTATTGAAGGAAATGCTGTTGGTGTAGCAAATAATATATTGCATTCTATATTTAGAAGCTCATCTGTATATTTAAATAATACTTTGGTTTCCCAAAGCGACAATAATTATCATTATAGATCATATTTGCAAACAATTTTAAACTATGGTTGTGATGCAAGTGGACGTCATTTACCAACACAAGGATATTTCTCCAATGATGGTACCCAAACACCATTTAAAACTCCTGGCAGTCACATTCTTACAAACATGTTTCAAAATAGGAAGAAAGTGGAACTATTTGCGAAACTGAATGGAGATATTTTCAACCACACAAAACTGCTTGTAAATAATGTTGATTTGCGCATTACTTTTAATATTGAAAAAACAGCATTTTATTTATTGGAAACCGAAACTGAATCGAATCTAAAGATCTTGGAAGCCCAGCTGTTCATGAATCATGTAGTAGTCAACCCCAGCATTTTATTAGCTCATCATCACGTTTTACAATCAAAAAATGCAATATACCCATACAATAAAGTTGAAGTAAAATCATTCACAATATACCCAGGAAATAATACATTATCCATCGATAACGCAGTTATTGGTCAAATTCCAAATTTTTTGGCCTTTTGTATGGTAAAAAACAGAGCATACTCAGGAAATCGAGGATTAGATCCTTTTAATTTTGAAAACTTTAAAATACAACGATTCAATCTGCTAGTTAATGGAGTACAGGTACCTTCTCAGGCACTTGAATTTGATTTCTCAAATCCTACCAATACCCTAAGTTCAAGAGCATATAATTTACTATTTAAAGCTTGTGGAATTAAGCATTATGATCGTGGTCTCCAAATTTCCAAGGATATGTTTGACAAAAATAATTTTATATTAGCGTTTGATTTAACTGCTGATCACTCCAATTCTAGTGTTTGCGCTAACCTGATTTCTCAAGAACGATCAGAATAGAAGGAAGATTCTCTGAGCCTCTGGCTGAGGCTGTTACTTGCATTGTTTATTGTGAATACGACTCTATGATTGATATTGATAAGCATCGAAATATTCGAGTACTTTTGTAAAAATGAATACAATACAAATCATGGACTTGCTCTCCAAGCATCCTCAAACTAAAAAAATATTTAAAGGGGTTTTTTCGGCCGATAAACTACCAAAAGAAATTCGTGAATATCCAGCATTGATTGTAGCTAACACTGATTATTCATACCAACCAGGAATGCATTGGGTTGCATTTTACTTCTATAACAAAAAGTCAGCAGAATTTTTCGATTCTTATGGACAATATCCTCAGAAAAAAGAATTTATTGCATTTTTAAAAAGAAATGCATCAAAATATACTTATAACAAGCAACAATTGCAAGGATACTTTTCAAATACCTGTGGACATTACTGCATGCTTTTTGGTCTTTACAAAAGCAATCGAAAAACTTTAAAGAGTTTTACACAGAATTTTAAGATAAAAGATTTCACCTATAATGATAAGTTAATTTCAAAAATGTTTAGTAAATGTTTTAAATGATTTAAAAAATTTTTTTTTTTTTTTTTTTTTTAATAACCCTATGAAAAATAAACAATATTATTTATAATATCTATAAAAAAACTTTTTTATTTTCATGGATTTGGATACATTCTTTTAGTTATTTTATAGTATCTTATCATAATATCCGTAGCTTCCTTTATATATAGAGGAAGTTTGTTGCAGTTACAAGTGTCTGGACCTTCGGTTGCTTCATCATCACTCCAGGGACATATTTTGTAGTGGAATCCATATTTCGAGTACAGCATTTCCTTTTCTTCCAAATCCTCTAAAGTTGTTTTTAAAATTGAAGTTTTTTAAGGTGATCCTCTAAAAGCATATCTTCACATTGAAGTAAAAATAATTTTATTTGATGCGCGTACATCGAGAGGCTTGAGAGAGGAGTTGTTTTTGATTTAAGGGAAAAATGAAACTGATAAAACATTATAAGGAATCGACTCTTTTATACAGTTACTCCTTTGAGATAAATTGTAAACAGGCTGAGCTATATCTAGTCATCTCTTTTCCTTTATATACAAGATGCGTTATTCCATTTTCCTTCAATTTCTTAAATGGTGTTTTAGTTGAAAATTTATTCACGTAGCTCTTTGGTAAAAATATCCAGAGTGGTTCGTCGTCCTTATCAGTCAAATAAAGGGCTATTTTCGTCCCATATGTGGTTTTCTTTATCTTACATCCAATGATCTTGTATTCGAAATTAATACATAGGTCTTCAGTCTTTGTGTAGCCAATAACAGGCTTTTGATCATTCAAAGTATCTAAGAAAGACTATGATATACATAAACATAAGGATATTTTTTGATTGGCTGTGAGAATTTGTAAACATACCATCATTTATAACTCACGTACTCCTGGATTCGCTTCAAAAAGGTTACTGTTAGGTACTAATCAATTTATTTAATGATCCCGCTCTTTTATACCTTTCAATAATAAATTCACTCTTCTTTGTGGTTACATATATACATATACATACATATTTATTATATATATATATAAGTATATTAATACGAATAATATACTTTTATTTAAATGAAAGGGATGACATCATACCACTTTTATAAATGTATTTGTGTATATAAAGATTTATAGCTAGGGATATGGTAATTATTATTAGGAATGAAAGAGATGACTGCATGGTCATTTAATTTTAAAATATATAGGTCAATTATATACCATAGCACAGATTCAATCTTAAAAATATAATATAAAAACAAGTTCTAGTGTTGCTTTCTATCAGTTTATTTTCAAATCTTCGAAATGAAAACGTTAGTTTGTGATCTCTGTATAGAAAGTCCTTCCTTTAAATATCGCTATGGATTAAAACGTCACATTCTAAAAAAACACATCATCACCAATACAAAAGCCAGATCCTCATACTAGAACTGCTGCTTCTGTCCTGAAGTGAAAAAGTAGTGGCTCCGAAGTGAATTATACACCCATTTCTTGATGGATCATCCAACGATAATAATTAAAATAATTAACTTAACACAAACTTCAAAATATTTCTTTTAAATTTTAAATCTTGGTTTTAATTTAATTTCAATCAAATATTTTAAATATTAATGTATTTTAATTTTTAAGTTCATTTTAACTAAACTTTGATAAAAAGAAAAATTTCAAAAATAATTTTGTTTGAATAATTATTTATTTTTCATGAATTAAAAATAATTACACAATAATAAAATAACATAGTTTTTAATTTATTCATTATTTATAAGCCAATCGATTAAAATTTTGTCGAATTCCTCATCCATTAAACTTTCATAATTATCTTTTCCCTCATTAACTTCCAAAAATATGTGGTCATCATCGGGAAAGTAAACTCTGGTTTTGATGATATTTCCACTAGTTCTGGGGGTCTCCGGAATAAAGCACGGAGAAGCAGGTATGTCGTCGTCGAAATCCTCAAATATATTTTCTTGAGTGTCCGGACATACATTTTATCCTCGATGATAGTTAATTCGTAATCCCATGTTGGAGTTAGCAAATCGTACATGGATGTCAGAGAATCATCCTGTAGATTATTAAATAGCTCTTCTTGTGTATTTTCCCCAATACCAATTAATGATAAAAGTGCACCGTTTGATACACAAATATCACTAAGTGCTGTTGGGTATCCTCGAATATAATTTCCAGCTCGCTCATTTTTTTTTCTTTATATTTTAACTTCAAACTCTTTCTTTAGGATTTGGATTTATACTAAAAATTTGATTCTTAGCATAAACCTCAAAACCTATTGATCCTCGAAAACGGAAAACAGGTACTTGTGTTTGAATGTATTGGTATCATCAATACATGTACATGAGTTAACACATGAAAACCACACCAATTTTCCACACATTTTTCCGGTTAATGAACCGGGAAACCAATCAGAAGACTCGAAAGAAAAGATAACGCTTAGAGCCTAGAGCCTACAGTAGGGAGTAAATAGGCAATCGGCTGATTTCTTGCGTCATATCCGTGTATGCATGTATATGTTGGTGGGAACGTAAATCCACAATCCAATATACACTCACATATATATATAATCCTAAATAAAAAATACATATTGACCTTTCATCCGACCCTGACATAAATATGTCTCCTGCAAGAAAGTGATAAAAAGGGATCGCAGCAGGTCAATTGGTTCCTTTTTTTTTTCTTGACCCTTCAGGGTGGATTTTCACTTTTCTACGCAAAGGTTTTCTTGTGATATACTTACTCCTTTTAAAATTCTGTATTATATTTTATTATAAAATTAAATTTCTGTACATAAGTCCGAGTTAATTAAATTAATTAAAAAAAAGAATTGGAGTAAAAAATCCTTTTAAATGATATGCAACACCATAATAAAATTTTGGATATTTTTTTTTTAAATAATTATTTGTTCTTCATCATTAATTTTAAATTAATTACAAAATAATTATAATAAAATACATTTTTAAATGAACTGCAGCACCATGATATAATTTTTGTAAATAAGCATTTTATTTTTTGTTATCAATTTTATTTATTTTTTCACGATCCTGAATCTTATTTATTTTTTCACGATCCTGAATCTTAGACAGGTATCTTAAGTGGACAGTTGAATTTGTAGGGAATTAGGCAAACGGCGTATAAGCACCAGAAAAATTTTAGTAGTATGTAATTAGGCAAACGATGATCCTAGCAAGTTTCATTTTTACATGATCTTTTCTTTACATGCATATTTCCCTTAATGGGACCCAATGCAAGATATCAGAAAATATAGAAAACATAGACAAGATATCAGAAAATATAGAAAACATAGACGGCGATGATCCTGGCAAGTATAATTTTTGGCATGATCGTTTGCTTTTATGCCAATAGAGGGCGTATAAAATATTACGGTAGATGGCGCTGCCCAATTTTACACAAACTTGACCCATAGATGGCGCCACTAAATTTACGTCGTACGCCGTTTGCCTAATTACATACTACTAAAATTTTTCTGGTGCTTATACGCCGTTTGCCTAATTCCCTACAAATTCAACTGTCCACTTAAGATACCTGTCTAAGATTCAGGATCGTGAAAAAATAAATAAGATTCAGGATCGTGAAAAATAAATAAAATTGATTAACAAAAATAAAATGCTTATTTACAAAAATTATATTCATGGTGCTGCAGTTCATTTAAAAATGTATTTTATTATAATTATTTTGTAATTAATTTAAAATTAATGATGAAGAACAAATAATTATTTAAAAAAAAATATCCAAAATTTTATTATGGTGTTGCATATCATTTAAAAGGATTTTTTACTCCAATTCTTTTTTAATTAATTTTAAATTAACTCGGACTTATGTACAGAAATTTATTTTATAATATAAAATATAATTTAGAATTTTACAAGGACGAAGTATGTCACAAAACAACCTTTTCGTAGAAATGTGAAATTCCACCCTAAAGGGTCAAGGAAAAAAAGGAACCAATTGACCTGCTGCGATCCCTTTTTATCAATTTCTTGCAGGAGACATATTTATGTCAGGGTCGGATGAAAGGTCAATATGTATTTTTTATTTAGGATTATATATATATGTGAGTGTATATTGGATTGTGGATTTACGTTCCCACCAACATATACATGCATACACGGATATGACGCAAGAAATCAGCCGATTGCCTATTTACTCCCTACTATATCAAATATATTGTTCTTCATAGAGATATATTGTTTATTATATATATACATTGCTTTATACAACCTCAACTCATATGGGACTACCCCCTGAATTTAAGCATATTAATTAGGGGAGGAAAAGAAACTAACAAGGATTTTCTTAGTAGCGCGAGCGAAAAGAAATCAGTTCAGCACTAAGTCACTTTGTCTATATGGCAAATGTGAGATGCAGTGTATGGAGCGTCAATATTCTAGTATGAAAATTAACGATTTAAGTCTTCTTAAATGAGGCCATTTACCCATAGAGGGTGCCAGGCCGTATAACGTTATGATTACTAGATGATGTTTCCAAGAGTCGTGTTGCTTGATAGTGCAGCACTAAGTGGGTGGTAAACTCCATCTAAAACTAAATATAACCATGAGACCGATAGTAAACAAGTACCGTGAGGGAAAGTTGAGAAGAACTCTGTGTAGAGAGCTAGATAGTACGTGAAAATGCTTAGAGGTTAAGCCCTATGAATGTGAATGTCCATTATGGAAATTCTTCACTAAAGTTATAATATTTAAATAATATTATAGAAATCGTGTGCATTTTTTCCATCTAAGCACACTGTACCTTATTAATATATATAATTTATCATAAAATATGACTTATAGTTTATTCAAATTATTATGCTTGCATTTTAACATAGGATAAATGTCATTAATTTGATAAAGTGTTGATAGATTAATAAGAATACAGTGCGTTAATTTTTCGGAATTATATAATGGCATAATTATCATTGATTTTTGTGTTGTTGATATGGACTTGTATGATTAACAATGCGAAAGATGCAGGATACCTTCGGGACCCGTCTTGAAACACGGACCAAGGAGTCTAACATATGTGCAAGTTATTGGGATATAACCTAATAGCGTAATTAACTTGACTATTAATGGGTTAGTTTTTTAACTATTTTATAGTTAATTAACACAATCCCGGGGCGTTCTATATAGTTATGTATAATAATATTTATATTATTTATGCCTCTAACTGGAACGTACCTTGAGCAGATATGCTGTGACCCGAAAGATGGTGAACTATACTTGATCAGGTTGAAGTCAGGGGAAACCCTGATGGAAGACCGAAACAGTTCTGACGTGCAAATCGATTGTCAGAATTGAGTATAGGGGCGAAAGACCAATCGAACCATCTAGTAGCTGGTTCCTTCCGAAGTTTCCCTCAGGATAGCTGGTGCATTTGAATGTTATATAAAATAATCTTATCTGGTAAAGCGAATGATTAGAGGCCTTAGGGTCGAAACGATCTTAACCTATTCTCAAACTTTAAATGGGTAAGAACCTTAACTTTCTTGATATGAATGTTAAGGTTATGATATAATGTGCCCAGTGGGCCACTTTTGGTAAGCAGAACTGGCGCTGTGGGATGAACCAAACGTAATGTTACGGTGCCCAAATTAACAACTCATGCAGAAACCATGAAAGGCGTTGGTTGCTTAAAACAGCAGGACGGTGATCATGGAAGTCGAAATCCGCTAAGGAGTGTGTAACAACTCACCTGCCGAAGCAACTAGCCCTTAAAATGGATGGCGCTTAAGTTGTATACCTATACATTACCGCTAAAGTAGATGATTTATATTACTTGTAATATAAATTTTGAAACTTTAGTGAGTAGGAAGGTACAATGGTATGCGTAGAAGTGTTTGGCGTAAGCCTGCATGGAGCTGCTATTGGTACAGATCTTGGTGGTAGTAGCAAATAATCGAATGAGACCTTGGAGGACTGAAGTGGAGAAGGGTTTCGTGTGAACAGTGGTTGATCACGAGTTAGTCGGTCCTAAGTTCAAGGCGAAAGCCGAAAATTTTCAAGTAAAAATAAATATTACAATTATTGTGAAAATTATATACTTGAATAATTTTGAACGAAAGGGAATACGGTTCCAATTCCGTAACCTGTTGAGTATCCGTTTGTTATTAAATATGGGCCTCGTGCTCATCCTGGCAACAGGAACGACCATAAAGAAGCCGTCGAGAGATATCGGAAGAGTTTTCTTTTCTGTTTTATAGTCGTACTACCATGGAAGTCTTTCGCAGAGAGATATGGTAGATGGGCTAGAAGAGCATGACATATACTGTTGTGTCGATATTTTCTCCTCGGACCTTAGAAATTTATGGTGGGGATACGCAAACTTCTCAACAGGCCGTACCAATATCCGCAGCTGGTCTCCAAGGTGAAGAGTCTCTAGTCGATAGAATAATGTAGGTAAGGGAAGTCGGCAAATTAGATCCGTAACTTCGGGATAAGGATTGGCTCTGAAGATTGAGATAGTCGGGCTTGATTGGGAAACAATAATATGGTTTATGTGCTCGTTCTGGGTAAATAGAGTTATAATCATTTATGGTTGTAACCTGTTCACCGGCTAGTTTAGTTACGTATCCAATTGTGGAACTTTCTTGCTAAAATTTTTAAGAATACTAGTTGGGTCAAACCAATTAGTTCTTATTAATTATAACGATTATCAATTAACAATCAATTCAGAACTGGCACGGACTTGGGGAATCCGACTGTCTAATTAAAACAAAGCATTGTGATGGCCCTAGCGGGTGTTGACACAATGTGATTTCTGCCCAGTGCTCTGAATGTCAAAGTGAAGAAATTCAAGTAAGCGCGGGTCAACGGCGGGAGTAACTATGACTCTCTTAAGGTAGCCAAATGCCTCGTCATCTAATTAGTGACGCGCATGAATGGATTAACGAGATTCCTTCTGTCCCTATCTACTATCTAGCGAAACCACAGCCAAGGGAACGGGCTTGGAATAATTAGCGGGGAAAGAAGACCCTTTTGAGCTTGACTCTAATCTGGCAGTGTAAGGAGACATAAGAGGTGTAGAATAAGTGGGAGATATTAGACTTCGGTTTGGTATCGACAATGAAATACCACTACTCTTATTGTTTCCTTACTTACTTGATTAAATGGAACGTGTATCATTTCCTAGCCATTATACGGATATATTTATTATATCTTATGGTATTGGGTTTTGATGCAAGCTTCTTGATCAAAGTATCACGAGTTTGTTATATAATCGCAAACAAATTCTTTAATGAGAGATGCATTCATGTATTATCGATTTGAAAATTTGGTATAACTCCAATTACTCAGGTATGATCCAATTCAAGGACATTGCCAGGTAGGGAGTTTGACTGGGGCGGTACATCTCTCAAATAATAACGGAGGTGTCCCAAGGCCAGCTCAGTGCGGACAGAAACCACACATAGAGCAAAAGGGCAAATGCTGACTTGATCTCGGTGTTCAGTACACACAGGGACAGCAAAAGCTCGGCCTATCGATCCTTTTGGTTTAAAGAGTTTTTAACAAGAGGTGTCAGAAAAGTTACCATAGGGATAACTGGCTTGTGGCGGCCAAGCGTTCATAGCGACGTCGCTTTTTGATCCTTCGATGTCGGCTCTTCCTATCATTGTGAAGCAAAATTCACCAAGCGTTGGATTGTTCACCCATGCAAGGGAACGTGAGCTGGGTTTAGACCGTCGTGAGACAGGTTAGTTTTACCCTACTAATGACAAAACGTTGTTGCGACAGCATTCCTGCGTAGTACGAGAGGAACCGCAGGTACGGACCAATGGCACAATACTTGTTCGAGCGAACAGTGGTATGACGCTACGTCCGTTGGATTATGCCTGAACGCCTCTAAGGTCGTATCCGTGCTGGACTGCAATGATAAATAAGGGGCAATTTGCATTGTATGGCTTCTAAACCATTTAAAGTTTATTATTTATATTTTAAACGACAATGGATGTGATGCCAATGTAATTTGTAACATAGTAAATTGGGAGGATCTTTGATCACCTGATGCCATGCTAGTTACATATGAAAACATTATTTAATACAATGACAAAGCCTAGAATCAATTGTAAACGACTTTTGTAACGGGCAAGGTGTTGTAAGTGGTTGAGCAGCTGCCATACTGCGATCCACTGAAGCTTATCCTTTGCTTGATGATTCGAAATATAAAAAAAATGTAAATATGCATGTGTAAATATGTATATTTAGTATAAAAAATCTTTATATGCTATATCTAAGAAAGCATATAAGGATTTATCACGGGTTGTCCACGTTTCCCTACTAATTGTGGCCTACTAACTGTTTCGTCATCTTATTAGTGACGTGAAAAATGAAAATAATATTTTTCATTTATATTGTTATAAGTCTTAAACCTTAAGACGGCGGGAGTTGAATTACTTTCGTTTAGGTAGCCAAATGCCTCGTCATCTTATTAGTGACGTGAAAAATGAAAATAATATTTTTCATTTATATTGTTATAAGTCTTAAACCTTATAACGGCGGAAGATGAATTACTTTCTTTTAGGTAGCCAAATGCCTCGTCATCTTATTAGTGACGTGAAAAATGAAAATAATATTTTTCATTTATATTGTTATAAGTCTTAAACTTTAAGACGGCGGGAGTTGAATTACTTTCGCATAGGTAGCCAAATGCCTCGTCATCTTATTAGTGACGCGCATGATTCAATTCAAGAGATTCCTTCTGTCCCTATTTAAAACCTCACGGATATTAAAAATATTAAACATATATTGTTATAAGTCTTAAACCTTAAGACGGCGGGAGTTGAATTACTTTCGCATAGGTAGCCAAATGCCTCGTCATCTTATTAGTGACGCGCATGATTCAATTCAAGAGATTCCTTCTGTCCCTATTTAAAACCTCACGGATATTAAAAATATTAAACATATATTGTTATAAGTCTTAAACCTTAAGACGGCGGGAGTTGAATTACTTTCGCATAGGTAGCCAAATGCCTCGTCATCTTATTAGTGACGTGAAAAATGAAAATAATATTTTTCATTTATATTGTTATAAGTCTTAAACTTTAAGACGGCGGGAGTTGAATTACTTTCGCATAGGTAGCCAAATGCCTCGTCATCTTATTAGTGACGTGAAAAATGAAAATAATATTTTTCATTTATATTGTTATAAGTCTTAAACCTTATAACGGCGGAAGATGAATTACTTTCGTTTAGGTAGCCAAATGCCTCGTCATCTTAATAGTGACGTGAAAAATGAAAATAATATTTTTCATTTATATTGTTATAAGTCTTAAACTTTAAGACGGCGGGAGTTGAATTACTTTCGCATAGGTAGCCAAATGCCTCGTCATCTTATTAGTGACGTGAAAAATGAAAATAATATTTTTCATTTATATTGTTATAAGTCTTAAACCTTATAACGGCGGAAGATGAATTACTTTCGTTTAGGTAGCCAAATGCCTCGTCATCTTATTAGTGACGTGAAAAATGAAAATAATATTTTTCATTTATATTGTTATAAGTCTTAAACTTTAAGACGGCGGGAGTTGAATTACTTTCGCATAGGTAGCCAAATGCCTTGTCATCTTATTAGTGACGCGCATGATTCAATTCAAGAGATTCCTTCTGTCCCTATTTAAAACCTCACGGATATTAAAAATATTAAACATATATTGTTATAAGTCTTAAACCTTAAGACGGCGGGAGTTGAATTACTTTCGCATAGGTAGCCAAATGCCTCGTCATCTTATTAGTGACGCGCATGATTCAATTCAAGAGATTCCTTCTGTCCCTATTTAAAACCTCACGGATATTAAAAATATTAAACATATATTGTTATAAGTCTTAAACCTTAAGACGGCGGGAGTTGAATTACTTTCGCATAGGTAGCCAAATGCCTCGTCATCTTATTAGTGACGCGCATGATTCAATTCAAGAGATTCCTTCTGTCCCTATTTAAAACCTCACGGATATTAAAAATATTAAACATATATTGTTATAAGTCTTAAACCTTAAGACGGCGGGAGTTGAATTACTTTCGCATAGGTAGCCAAATGCCTTGTCATCTTATTAGTGACGCGCATGATTCAATTCAAGAGATTCCTTCTGTCCCTATTTAAAACCTCACGGATATTAAAAATATTAAACATATATTGTTATAAGTCTTAAACCTTAAGACGGCGGGAGTTGAATTACTTTCGCATAGGTAGCCAAATGCCTCGTCATCTTATTAGTGACGCGCATGATTCAATTCAAGAGATTCCTTCTGTCCCTATTTAAAACCTCACGGATATTAAAAATATTAAACATATATTGTTATAAGTCTTAAACCTTAAGACGGCGGGAGTTGAATTACTTTCGCATAGGTAGCCAAATGCCTCGTCATCTTATTAGTGACGCGCATGATTCAATTCAAGAGATTCCTTCTGTCCCTATTTAAAACCTCACGGATATTAAAAATATTAAACATATATTGTTATAAGTCTTAAACCTTAAGACGGCGGGAGTTGAATTACTTTCGCATAGGTAGCCAAATGCCTCGTCATCTTATTAGTGACGCGCATGATTCAATTCAAGAGATTCCTTCTGTCCCTATTTAAAACCTCACGGATATTAAAAATATTAAACATATATTGTTATAAGTCTTAAACCTTAAGACGGCGGGAGTTGAATTACTTTCGCATAGGTAGCCAAATGCCTCGTCATCTTATTAGTGACGCGCATGATTCAATTCAAGAGATTCCTTCTGTCCCTATTTAAAAACTCACGAATATTAAAAATATTAAAAATATTTTCATATGGATATGCAATCGTATGGATATCCAAATATGTGTGGGAAAGTCGTACTTCCTATACGATAAATGACCGGATTGACGAAACCGTGTTCAAAAAGGTATATAGGGTAGGTGGTGTTCGGCCTACCAATATAATATTAAAATAATATTATATTAAACAGAAGATCGCCAGTATTAATATATAAGCATATGGTTATGAATACATATGCATATAACATATATGAAAATATATGAATATATAAAAAAAAATATATATGAATATGAAAATATTTATATGTATATGGAATATATGGTAGGTGATGATGTTAGCCTACCATATAATATATAATATAATAATTTAATTATATTATATTAAATATGGAAATATTAAAAATATATTAAAAATATTAAAAATATTTTCATATGGATATGCAATCGTATGGATATCCAAATATGTGTGGGAAAGTCATACTTCCCATACAATAAATGACCGGATTGACGAAACCGTGTTCAAAAAGGTATATAGGGTAGGTGGTGTTCAGCCTGCCAATATAATATTAAAATAATATTATATTAAACAGAAGACCGCCAGTATTAATATATGAGCATATGGTTATGAATACATATGCATATAACATATATGAAAATATATGAATATAAAAAAATATATATGGATATGAAAATATTTATATGTATATGAAATATATGGTAGGTGATGAGGATAGCCTACCATATAATATATAATATAATAATTTAATTATATTATATTAAATATGGAAATATTAAAAATATATTAAAAATATTAAAAATATTTTCATATGGATATGCAATCGTATGGATATCCAAATATGTGTGGGAAAGTCATACTTCCCATACAATAAATGACCGGATTGACGAAACCGTGTTCAAAAAGGTATATAGGGTAGGTGGTGTTCGGCCTACCAATATAATATTAAAATAATATTATATTAAACAGAAGACCGCCAGTATTAATATATGAGCATATGGTTATGAATACATATGCATATAACATATATGAAAATATATGAATATAAAAAAATATATATGGATATGAAAATATTTATATGTATATGAAATATATGGTAGGTGATGGTGATAGCCTACCATATAATATATAATATAATAATTTAATTATATTATATTAAATATGGAAATATTAAAAATATATTAAAAATATTAAAAATATTTTCATATGGATATGCAATCGTATGGATATCCAAATATGTGTGGGAAAGTCATACTTCCCATACAATAAATGACCGGATTGACGAAACCGTGTTCAAAAAGGTATATAGGGTAGGTGGTGTTCGGCCTACCAATATAATATTAAAATAATATTATATTAAACAGAAGACCGCCAGTATTAATATATAAGCATATGGTTATGAATACATATGCATATAACATATTTTGACATATAGGAATATCAAAAAAGTTATATGGCTATGAAAATATTTATATGTATATGAAATATATGGTAGGTGATGGTGATAGCCTACCATATAATATATAATATAATAATTTAATTATATTATATTAAATATGGAAATATTAAAAATATATTAAAAATATTAAAAATATTTTCATATGGATATGCAATCGTATGGATATCCAAATATGTGTGGGAAAGTCATACTTCCCATACAATAAATGACCGGATTGACGAAACCGTGTTCAAAAAGGTATATAGGGTAGGTGGTGTTCAGCCTGCCAATATAATATTAAAATAATATTATATTAAACAGAAGATCGCCAGTATTAATATATAAGCATATGGTTATGAATACATATGCATATAACATATATGAAAATATATGAATATATAAAAAAAATATATATGAATATGAAAATATTTATATGTATATGGAATATATGGTAGGTGATGATGTTAGCCTACCATATAATATATAATATAATAATTTAATTATATTATATTAAATATGGAAATATTAAAAATATATTAAAAATATTAAAAATATTTTCATATGGATATGCAATCGTATGGATATCCAAATATGTGTGGGAAAGTCATACTTCCCATACAATAAATGACCGGATTGACGAAACCGTGTTCAAAAAGGTATATAGGGTAGGTGGTGTTCAGCCTGCCAATATAATATTAAAATAATATTATATTAAACAGAAGATCGCCAGTATTAATATATAAGCATATGGTTATGAATACATATGCATATAACATATATGAAAATATATGAATATATAAAAAAAAATATATATGAATATGAAAATATTTATATGTATATGGAATATATGGTAGGTGATGATGTTAGCCTACCATATAATATATAATATAATAATTTAATTATATTATATTAAATATGGAAATATTAAAAATATATTAAAAATATTAAAAATATTTTCATATGGATATGCAATCGTATGGATATCCAAATATGTGTGGGAAAGTCATACTTCCCATACAATAAATGACCGGATTGACGAAACCGTGTTCAAAAAGGTATATAGGGTAGGTGGTGTTCAGCCTGCCAATATAATATTAAAATAATATTATATTAAACAGAAGACCGCCAGTATTAATATATGAGCATATGGTTATGAATACATATGCATATAACATATATGAAAATATATGAATATAAAAAAATATATATGGATATGAAAATATTTATATGTATATGAAATATATGGTAGGTGATGAGGATAGCCTACCATATAATATATAATATAATAATTTAATTATATTATATTAAATATGGAAATATTAAAAATATATTAAAAATATTAAAAATATTTTCATATGGATATGCAATCGTATGGATATCCAAATATGTGTGGGAAAGTCATACTTCCCATACAATAAATGACCGGATTGACGAAACCGTGTTCAAAAAGGTATATAGGGTAGGTGGTGTTCGGCCTACCAATATAATATTAAAATAATATTATATTAAACAGAAGACCGCCAGTATTAATATATGAGCATATGGTTATGAATACATATGCATATAACATATATGAAAATATATGAATATAAAAAAATATATATGGATATGAAAATATTTATATGTATATGAAATATATGGTAGGTGATGGTGATAGCCTACCATATAATATATAATATAATAATTTAATTATATTATATTAAATATGGAAATATTAAAAATATATTAAAAATATTAAAAATATTTTCATATGGATATGCAATCGTATGGATATCCAAATATGTGTGGGAAAGTCATACTTCCCATACAATAAATGACCGGATTGACGAAACCGTGTTCAAAAAGGTATATAGGGTAGGTGGTGTTCGGCCTACCAATATAATATTAAAATAATATTATATTAAACAGAAGACCGCCAGTATTAATATATAAGCATATGGTTATGAATACATATGCATATAACATATATGAAAATATATGAATATAAAAAAATATATATGGATATGAAAATATTTATATGTATATGAAATATATGGTAGGTGATGGTGATAGCCTACCATATAATATATAATATAATAATTTAATTATATTATATTAAATATGGAAATATTAAAAATATATTAAAAATATTAAAAATATTTTCATATGGATATGCAATCGTATGGATATCCAAATATGTGTGGGAAAGTCATACTTCCCATACAATAAATGACCGGATTGACGAAACCGTGTTCAAAAAGGTATATAGGGTAGGTGGTGTTCAGCCTGCCAATATAATATTAAAATAATATTATATTAAACAGAAGACCGCCAGTATTAATATATGAGCATATGGTTATGAATACATATGCATATAACATATATGAAAATATATGAATATAAAAAAATATATATGGATATGAAAATATTTATATGTATATGAAATATATGGTAGGTGATGGGGATAGCCTACCATATAATATATAATATAATAATATTTATTATATTATAATAAATATGGAAATATTAAATTATTTTCATATGGATATGGATATGGATATGGATATGGATATACATATTCATATGGATATACTAAAATATACTGAAATATACCGATGAGTATATTTAGGTGAGGGTAAAAAGGCAAATAAATACCCAGCTTGACGAAAGTGTGTTCAAAAAGGTATATAGGGTAGGTGGTGTCGTCCTACCAATATAGTATATTATTTATATTATATGAATATACTAAAATACCGATGAGTATTTTTAGGTGAGGGAAAGAAGGCAAATAAATACCCAGCTTGACGAAAGTGTGGTCAAAAAGGTATATATGGTAGGTGGTGTAAGCCTATCTATATAATATAACATACTATATTATATATTATATATACACTATATTGTATACTTAGATAATATCGTTGAAGCGTCTACGTCTTATTATAAATTATAATTTGACAAGTTTCCAATTATTATCGTTAATTTCTGGTTCTAGGCAAATAAAAATTTCTTTTTATTATATCCTAGTAAGTATATGGAATTAAATTTAATTTCATATACGTATATGATAATAGTAGTAATATTATTATTATTATTATTGTATAAATAAATATGAATAAACTATATATATGAAAATATATAAATATATGAAAATTAAAAAGTGCTTAGTTTTATATCATATAAAACTAGACTTTTATATACAAAGAAAATAAATTTTAAATTTATTATCAAAATACATATGCGATAATTTTATTATAAAATTAAGCAAATATATATATGTGAATATATACAAATTGTTGTATGTGAAAATATAAAGATATTTTAGAATTAAATATATGCATAATATTGTATTTTATTAAAAAAAATATTAAAGAAGGCTTATATAAATAAAAAGACCGCCCGCTCATATAAATACCCTAACACAAACGAGGGTTTAAGAAAAAGCCATGAAAAAAATATACCCTGAGGTGTATGCGTTGGGCACCCGAGGGATATATTATAAATATATATATATATATATATATTTTAATAAATGAACGAATATTGAATGCCATATAATAATTGGCCAAATTCGTTAATATTTTAATTTATACAAATATTTGCAATATTTATTTTCTATATATCAATATGAAAATGAAATATATCAAAGATATAAACATTATTCTGGTTGATCCTGCCAGTAGTTATATGCTTGTCTCAAAGATTAAGCCATGCATGTCTAAGTACACACGCATTAAAAGTGAAACCGCAAAAGGCTCATTATATCAGTTATGGTTCCTTAGATCGTTAACAGTTACTTGGATAACTGTGGTAATTCTAGAGCTAATACATGCAATTAAAACATGAACCTTATGGGACATGTGCTTTTATTAGGCTAAAACCAAGCGATCGCAAGATCGTTATATTGGTTGAACTCTAGATAACATGCAGATCGTATGGTCTTGTACCGACGACAG
>NW_027222889.1:0-12500 GCF_030179905.1 Drosophila bipectinata | reverse complement strand
ATTTTGAACGCATATCGCAGTCCATGCTGTTATGTACTTTAATTAATTTTATAGTGCTGCTTGGACTACATATGGTTGAGGGTTGTAAGACTATGCTAATAAAGTTGCTTATTATTATATATTTTTATAATGATATGCATATGGTATATTATTGGATATATTTATATATTCATAATATTAAATATAAAAGCAATTATCTCAAATATTTATAAAAGAAAAAATGAAGATATACAATTCTTTCTTTTTTCAATTCAAATAATACTGAGAAATGTCTAGCATAAAAAAAATTAAATTTTTTTTAACTAGAATTGTCTCTTATTTAAAGATGCGAAAATTGAAAATATATCAAATATATTGTTCTTCATAGAGATATATTGTTTATATATATATACATTGCTTTATACAACCTCAACTCATATGGGACTACCCCCTGAATTTAAGCATATTAATTAGGGGAGGAAAAGAAACTAACAAGGATTTTCTTAGTAGCGGCGAGCGAAAAGAAATCAGTTCAGCACTAAGTCACTTTGTCTATATGGCAAATGTGAGATGCAGTGTATGGAGCGTCAATATTCTAGTATGAGAAATTAACGATTTAAGTCCTTCTTAAATGAGGCCATTTACCCATAGAGGGTGCCAGGCCCGTATAACGTTAATGATTACTAGATGATGTTTCCAAAGAGTCGTGTTGCTTGATAGTGCAGCACTAAGTGGGTGGTAAACTCCATCTAAAACTAAATATAACCATGAGACCGATAGTAAACAAGTACCGTGAGGGAAAGTTGAAAAGAACTCTGAATAGAGAGTTAAATAGTACGTGAAACTGCTTAGAGGTTAAGCCCGATGAACCTGAATATCCATTATGGAAAATTCATCATTAAAGTTATAATATTTAAATAATATTATAGAAATAGTGTGCATTTTTTCCATATAAGGACATTGTAATCTATTAACATATATAATTTATCATAAAATATGACTTATAGTTTATTCAAATTATTATGCTTGCATTTTAACATAGGATAAATGTCATTAATTTGATAAAGTGTTGATAGATTAATAAGAATACAGTGCGTTAATTTTTCGGAATTATATAATGGCATAATTATCATTGATTTTTGTGTTTATTATATGCACTTGTATGATTAACAATGCGAAAGATTCAGGATACCTTCGGGACCCGTCTTGAAACACGGACCAAGGAGTCTAACATATGTGCAAGTTATTGGGATATAAACCTAATAGCGTAATTAACTTGACTATTAATGGGATTAGTTTTTTAACTATTTTATAGTTAATTAACACAATCCCGGGGCGTTCTATATAGTTATGTATAATAATATTTATATTATTTATGCCTCTAACTGGAACGTACCTTGAGCAGATATGCTGTGACCCGAAAGATGGTGAACTATACTTGATCAGGTTGAAGTCAGGGGAAACCCTGATGGAAGACCGAAACAGTTCTGACGTGCAAATCGATTGTCAGAATTGAGTATAGGGGCGAAAGACCAATCGAACCATCTAGTAGCTGGTTCCTTCCGAAGTTTCCCTCAGGATAGCTGGTGCATTTTAATGTTATATAAAATAATCTTATCTGGTAAAGCGAATGATTAGAGGCCTTAGGGTCGAAACGATCTTAACCTATTCTCAAACTTTAAATGGGTAAGAACCTTAACTTTCTTGATATGAAGTTTAAGGTTATGATATAATGTGCCCAGTGGGCCACTTTTGGTAAGCAGAACTGGCGCTGTGGGATGAACCAAACGTAATGTTACGGTGCCCAAATTAACAACTCATGCAGAAACCATGAAAGGCGTTGGTTGCTTAAAACAGCAGGACGGTGATCATGGAAGTCGAAATCCGCTAAGGAGTGTGTAACAACTCACCTGCCGAAGCAACTAGCCCTTAAAATGGATGGCGCTTAAGTTGTATACCTATACATTACCGCTAAAGTAGATGATTTATATTACTTGTAATATAAATTTTGAAACTTTAGTGAGTAGGAAGGTACAATGGTATGCGTAGAAGTGTTTGGCGTAAGCCTGCATGGAGCTGCTATTGGTACAGATCTTGGTGGTAGTAGCAAATAATCGAATGAGACCTTGGAGGACTGAAGTGGAGAAGGGTTTCGTGTGAACAGTGGTTGATCACGAGTTAGTCGGTCCTAAGTTCAAGGCGAAAGCCGAAAATTTTCAAGTAAAAATAAATATTACAATTATTGTGAAAATTATATACTTGAATAATTTTGAACGAAAGGGAATACGGTTCCAATTCCGTAACCTGTTGAGTATCCGTTTGTTATTAAATATGGGCCTCGTGCTCATCCTGGCAACAGGAACGACCATAAAGAAGCCGTCGAGAGATATCGGAAGAGTTTTCTTTTCTGTTTTATAGTCGTACTACCATGGAAGTCTTTCGCAGAGAGATATGGTAGATGGGCTAGAAGAGCATGACATATACTGTTGTGTCGATATTTTCTCCTCGGACCTTGAAAATTTATGGTGGGGATACGCAAACTTCTCAACAGGCCGTACCAATATCCGCAGCTGGTCTCCAAGGTGAAGAGTCTCTAGTCGATAGAATAATGTAGGTAAGGGAAGTCGGCAAATTAGATCCGTAACTTCGGGATAAGGATTGGCTCTGAAGATTGAGATAGTCGGGCTTGATTGGGAAACAATAATATGGTTTATGTGCTCGTTCTGGGTAAATAGAGTTATAATCATTTATGGTTGTAACTTGTTCCCCGGATAGTTTAGTTACGTATCCAATTGTGGAACTTTCTTGCTAAAATTTTTAAGAATACTAGTTGGGTCAAACCAATTAGTTCTTATTAATTATAACGATTATCAATTAACAATCAATTCAGAACTGGCACGGACTTGGGGAATCCGACTGTCTAATTAAAACAAAGCATTGTGATGGCCCTAGCGGGTGTTGACACAATGTGATTTCTGCCCAGTGCTCTGAATGTCAAAGTGAAGAAATTCAAGTAAGCGCGGGTCAACGGCGGGAGTAACTATGACTCTCTTAAGGTAGCCAAATGCCTCGTCATCTAATTAGTGACGCGCATGAATGGATTAACGAGATTCCTTCTGTCCCTATCTACTATCTAGCGAAACCACAGCCAAGGGAACGGGCTTGGAATAATTAGCGGGGAAAGAAGACCCTTTTGAGCTTGACTCTAATCTGGCAGTGTAAGGAGACATAAGAGGTGTAGAATAAGTGGGAGATATTAGACTTCGGTTTGGTATCGACAATGAAATACCACTACTCTTATTGTTTCCTTACTTACTTGATTAAATGGAACGTGTATCATTTCCTAGCCATTATACGGATATATTTATTATATCTTATGGTATTGGGTTTTGATGCAAGCTTCTTGATCAAAGTATCACGAGTTTGTTATATAATCGCAAACAAATTCTTTAATGAGAGATGCATTCATGTATTATCGATTTGAAAATTTGGTATAACTCCAATTACTCAGGTATGATCCAATTCAAGGACATTGCCAGGTAGGGAGTTTGACTGGGGCGGTACATCTCTCAAATAATAACGGAGGTGTCCCAAGGCCAGCTCAGTGCGGACAGAAACCACACATAGAGCAAAAGGGCAAATGCTGACTTGATCTCGGTGTTCAGTACACACAGGGACAGCAAAAGCTCGGCCTATCGATCCTTTTGGTTTAAAGAGTTTTTAACAAGAGGTGTCAGAAAAGTTACCATAGGGATAACTGGCTTGTGGCGGCCAAGCGTTCATAGCGACGTCGCTTTTTGATCCTTCGATGTCGGCTCTTCCTATCATTGTGAAGCAAAATTCACCAAGCGTTGGATTGTTCACCCATGCAAGGGAACGTGAGCTGGGTTTAGACCGTCGTGAGACAGGTTAGTTTTACCCTACTAATGACAAAACGTTGTTGCGACAGCATTCCTGCGTAGTACGAGAGGAACCGCAGGTACGGACCAATGGCACAATACTTGTTCGAGCGAACAGTGGTATGACGCTACGTCCGTTGGATTATGCCTGAACGCCTCTAAGGTCGTATCCGTGCTGGACTGCAATGATAAATAAGGGGCAATTTGCATTGTATGGCTTCTAAACCATTTAAAGTTTATTATTTATATTTTAAACGACAATGGATGTGATGCCAATGTAATTTGTAACATAGTAAATTGGGAGGATCTTTGATCACCTGATGCCATGCTAGTTACATATGAAAACATTATTTAATACAATGACAAAGCCTAGAATCAATTGTAAACGACTTTTGTAACGGGCAAGGTGTTGTAAGTGGTTGAGCAGCTGCCATACTGCGATCCACTGAAGCTTATCCTTTGCTTGATGATTCGAAATATAAAAAAAATGTAAATATGCATGTGTAAATATGTATATTTAGTATAAAAAATCTTTATATGCTATATCTAAGAAAGCATATAAGGATTTATCACGGGTTGTCCACGTTTCCCTACTAATTGTGGCCTACTAACTGTTTCGTCATCTTATTAGTGACGTGAAAAATGAAAATAATATTTTTCATTTATATTGTTATAAGTCTTAAACCTTAAGACGGCGGGAGTTGAATTACTTTCGTTTAGGTAGCCAAATGCCTCGTCATCTTATTAGTGACGTGAAAAATGAAAATAATATTTTTCATTTATATTGTTATAAGTCTTAAACCTTATAACGGCGGAAGATGAATTACTTTCTTTTAGGTAGCCAAATGCCTCGTCATCTTATTAGTGACGTGAAAAATGAAAATAATATTTTTCATTTATATTGTTATAAGTCTTAAACTTTAAGACGGCGGGAGTTGAATTACTTTCGCATAGGTAGCCAAATGCCTCGTCATCTTATTAGTGACGCGCATGATTCAATTCAAGAGATTCCTTCTGTCCCTATTTAAAACCTCACGGATATTAAAAATATTAAACATATATTGTTATAAGTCTTAAACCTTAAGACGGCGGGAGTTGAATTACTTTCGCATAGGTAGCCAAATGCCTCGTCATCTTATTAGTGACGCGCATGATTCAATTCAAGAGATTCCTTCTGTCCCTATTTAAAACCTCACGGATATTAAAAATATTAAACATATATTGTTATAAGTCTTAAACCTTAAGACGGCGGGAGTTGAATTACTTTCGCATAGGTAGCCAAATGCCTCGTCATCTTATTAGTGACGTGAAAAATGAAAATAATATTTTTCATTTATATTGTTATAAGTCTTAAACTTTAAGACGGCGGGAGTTGAATTACTTTCGCATAGGTAGCCAAATGCCTCGTCATCTTATTAGTGACGTGAAAAATGAAAATAATATTTTTCATTTATATTGTTATAAGTCTTAAACCTTATAACGGCGGAAGATGAATTACTTTCGTTTAGGTAGCCAAATGCCTCGTCATCTTAATAGTGACGTGAAAAATGAAAATAATATTTTTCATTTATATTGTTATAAGTCTTAAACTTTAAGACGGCGGGAGTTGAATTACTTTCGCATAGGTAGCCAAATGCCTCGTCATCTTATTAGTGACGTGAAAAATGAAAATAATATTTTTCATTTATATTGTTATAAGTCTTAAACCTTATAACGGCGGAAGATGAATTACTTTCGTTTAGGTAGCCAAATGCCTCGTCATCTTATTAGTGACGTGAAAAATGAAAATAATATTTTTCATTTATATTGTTATAAGTCTTAAACTTTAAGACGGCGGGAGTTGAATTACTTTCGCATAGGTAGCCAAATGCCTTGTCATCTTATTAGTGACGCGCATGATTCAATTCAAGAGATTCCTTCTGTCCCTATTTAAAACCTCACGGATATTAAAAATATTAAACATATATTGTTATAAGTCTTAAACCTTAAGACGGCGGGAGTTGAATTACTTTCGCATAGGTAGCCAAATGCCTCGTCATCTTATTAGTGACGCGCATGATTCAATTCAAGAGATTCCTTCTGTCCCTATTTAAAACCTCACGGATATTAAAAATATTAAACATATATTGTTATAAGTCTTAAACCTTAAGACGGCGGGAGTTGAATTACTTTCGCATAGGTAGCCAAATGCCTCGTCATCTTATTAGTGACGCGCATGATTCAATTCAAGAGATTCCTTCTGTCCCTATTTAAAACCTCACGGATATTAAAAATATTAAACATATATTGTTATAAGTCTTAAACCTTAAGACGGCGGGAGTTGAATTACTTTCGCATAGGTAGCCAAATGCCTTGTCATCTTATTAGTGACGCGCATGATTCAATTCAAGAGATTCCTTCTGTCCCTATTTAAAACCTCACGGATATTAAAAATATTAAACATATATTGTTATAAGTCTTAAACCTTAAGACGGCGGGAGTTGAATTACTTTCGCATAGGTAGCCAAATGCCTCGTCATCTTATTAGTGACGCGCATGATTCAATTCAAGAGATTCCTTCTGTCCCTATTTAAAACCTCACGGATATTAAAAATATTAAACATATATTGTTATAAGTCTTAAACCTTAAGACGGCGGGAGTTGAATTACTTTCGCATAGGTAGCCAAATGCCTCGTCATCTTATTAGTGACGCGCATGATTCAATTCAAGAGATTCCTTCTGTCCCTATTTAAAACCTCACGGATATTAAAAATATTAAACATATATTGTTATAAGTCTTAAACCTTAAGACGGCGGGAGTTGAATTACTTTCGCATAGGTAGCCAAATGCCTCGTCATCTTATTAGTGACGCGCATGATTCAATTCAAGAGATTCCTTCTGTCCCTATTTAAAACCTCACGGATATTAAAAATATTAAACATATATTGTTATAAGTCTTAAACCTTAAGACGGCGGGAGTTGAATTACTTTCGCATAGGTAGCCAAATGCCTCGTCATCTTATTAGTGACGCGCATGATTCAATTCAAGAGATTCCTTCTGTCCCTATTTAAAAACTCACGAATATTAAAAATATTAAAAATATTTTCATATGGATATGCAATCGTATGGATATCCAAATATGTGTGGGAAAGTCGTACTTCCTATACGATAAATGACCGGATTGACGAAACCGTGTTCAAAAAGGTATATAGGGTAGGTGGTGTTCGGCCTACCAATATAATATTAAAATAATATTATATTAAACAGAAGATCGCCAGTATTAATATATAAGCATATGGTTATGAATACATATGCATATAACATATATGAAAATATATGAATATATAAAAAAAAATATATATGAATATGAAAATATTTATATGTATATGGAATATATGGTAGGTGATGATGTTAGCCTACCATATAATATATAATATAATAATTTAATTATATTATATTAAATATGGAAATATTAAAAATATATTAAAAATATTAAAAATATTTTCATATGGATATGCAATCGTATGGATATCCAAATATGTGTGGGAAAGTCATACTTCCCATACAATAAATGACCGGATTGACGAAACCGTGTTCAAAAAGGTATATAGGGTAGGTGGTGTTCAGCCTGCCAATATAATATTAAAATAATATTATATTAAACAGAAGACCGCCAGTATTAATATATGAGCATATGGTTATGAATACATATGCATATAACATATATGAAAATATATGAATATAAAAAAATATATATGGATATGAAAATATTTATATGTATATGAAATATATGGTAGGTGATGAGGATAGCCTACCATATAATATATAATATAATAATTTAATTATATTATATTAAATATGGAAATATTAAAAATATATTAAAAATATTAAAAATATTTTCATATGGATATGCAATCGTATGGATATCCAAATATGTGTGGGAAAGTCATACTTCCCATACAATAAATGACCGGATTGACGAAACCGTGTTCAAAAAGGTATATAGGGTAGGTGGTGTTCGGCCTACCAATATAATATTAAAATAATATTATATTAAACAGAAGACCGCCAGTATTAATATATGAGCATATGGTTATGAATACATATGCATATAACATATATGAAAATATATGAATATAAAAAAATATATATGGATATGAAAATATTTATATGTATATGAAATATATGGTAGGTGATGGTGATAGCCTACCATATAATATATAATATAATAATTTAATTATATTATATTAAATATGGAAATATTAAAAATATATTAAAAATATTAAAAATATTTTCATATGGATATGCAATCGTATGGATATCCAAATATGTGTGGGAAAGTCATACTTCCCATACAATAAATGACCGGATTGACGAAACCGTGTTCAAAAAGGTATATAGGGTAGGTGGTGTTCGGCCTACCAATATAATATTAAAATAATATTATATTAAACAGAAGACCGCCAGTATTAATATATAAGCATATGGTTATGAATACATATGCATATAACATATATGAAAATATATGAATATAAAAAAATATATATGGATATGAAAATATTTATATGTATATGAAATATATGGTAGGTGATGGTGATAGCCTACCATATAATATATAATATAATAATTTAATTATATTATATTAAATATGGAAATATTAAAAATATATTAAAAATATTAAAAATATTTTCATATGGATATGCAATCGTATGGATATCCAAATATGTGTGGGAAAGTCATACTTCCCATACAATAAATGACCGGATTGACGAAACCGTGTTCAAAAAGGTATATAGGGTAGGTGGTGTTCAGCCTGCCAATATAATATTAAAATAATATTATATTAAACAGAAGATCGCCAGTATTAATATATAAGCATATGGTTATGAATACATATGCATATAACATATATGAAAATATATGAATATATAAAAAAAAATATATATGAATATGAAAATATTTATATGTATATGGAATATATGGTAGGTGATGATGTTAGCCTACCATATAATATATAATATAATAATTTAATTATATTATATTAAATATGGAAATATTAAAAATATATTAAAAATATTAAAAATATTTTCATATGGATATGCAATCGTATGGATATCCAAATATGTGTGGGAAAGTCATACTTCCCATACAATAAATGACCGGATTGACGAAACCGTGTTCAAAAAGGTATATAGGGTAGGTGGTGTTCAGCCTGCCAATATAATATTAAAATAATATTATATTAAACAGAAGATCGCCAGTATTAATATATAAGCATATGGTTATGAATACATATGCATATAACATATATGAAAATATATGAATATATAAAAAAAAATATATATGAATATGAAAATATTTATATGTATATGGAATATATGGTAGGTGATGATGTTAGCCTACCATATAATATATAATATAATAATTTAATTATATTATATTAAATATGGAAATATTAAAAATATATTAAAAATATTAAAAATATTTTCATATGGATATGCAATCGTATGGATATCCAAATATGTGTGGGAAAGTCATACTTCCCATACAATAAATGACCGGATTGACGAAACCGTGTTCAAAAAGGTATATAGGGTAGGTGGTGTTCAGCCTGCCAATATAATATTAAAATAATATTATATTAAACAGAAGACCGCCAGTATTAATATATGAGCATATGGTTATGAATACATATGCATATAACATATATGAAAATATATGAATATAAAAAAATATATATGGATATGAAAATATTTATATGTATATGAAATATATGGTAGGTGATGAGGATAGCCTACCATATAATATATAATATAATAATTTAATTATATTATATTAAATATGGAAATATTAAAAATATATTAAAAATATTAAAAATATTTTCATATGGATATGCAATCGTATGGATATCCAAATATGTGTGGGAAAGTCATACTTCCCATACAATAAATGACCGGATTGACGAAACCGTGTTCAAAAAGGTATATAGGGTAGGTGGTGTTCGGCCTACCAATATAATATTAAAATAATATTATATTAAACAGAAGACCGCCAGTATTAATATATGAGCATATGGTTATGAATACATATGCATATAACATATATGAAAATATATGAATATAAAAAAATATATATGGATATGAAAATATTTATATGTATATGAAATATATGGTAGGTGATGGTGATAGCCTACCATATAATATATAATATAATAATTTAATTATATTATATTAAATATGGAAATATTAAAAATATATTAAAAATATTAAAAATATTTTCATATGGATATGCAATCGTATGGATATCCAAATATGTGTGGGAAAGTCATACTTCCCATACAATAAATGACCGGATTGACGAAACCGTGTTCAAAAAGGTATATAGGGTAGGTGGTGTTCGGCCTACCAATATAATATTAAAATAATATTATATTAAACAGAAGACCGCCAGTATTAATATATAAGCATATGGTTATGAATACATATGCATATAACATATATGAAAATATATGAATATAAAAAAATATATATGGATATGAAAATATTTATATGTATATGAAATATATGGTAGGTGATGGTGATAGCCTACCATATAATATATAATATAATAATTTAATTATATTATATTAAATATGGAAATATTAAAAATATATTAAAAATATTAAAAATATTTTCATATGGATATGCAATCGTATGGATATCCAAATATGTGTGGGAAAGTCATACTTCCCATACAATAAATGACCGGATTGACGAAACCGTGTTCAAAAAGGTATATAGGGTAGGTGGTGTTCAGCCTGCCAATATAATATTAAAATAATATTATATTAAACAGAAGACCGCCAGTATTAATATATGAGCATATGGTTATGAATACATATGCATATAACATATATGAAAATATATGAATATAAAAAAATATATATGGATATGAAAATATTTATATGTATATGAAATATATGGTAGGTGATGGGGATAGCCTACCATATAATATATAATATAATAATATTTATTATATTATAATAAATATGGAAATATTAAATTATTTTCATATGGATATGGATATGGATATGGATATGGATATACATATTCATATGGATATACTAAAATATACTGAAATATACCGATGAGTATATTTAGGTGAGGGTAAAAAGGCAAATAAATACCCAGCTTGACGAAAGTGTGTTCAAAAAGGTATATAGGGTAGGTGGTGTCGTCCTACCAATATAGTATATTATTTATATTATATGAATATACTAAAATACCGATGAGTATTTTTAGGTGAGGGAAAGAAGGCAAATAAATACCCAGCTTGACGAAAGTGTGGTCAAAAAGGTATATATGGTAGGTGGTGTAAGCCTATCTATATAATATAACATACTATATTATATATTATATATACACTATATTGTATACTTAGATAATATCGTTGAAGCGTCTACGTCTTATTATAAATTATAATTTGACAAGTTTCCAATTATTATCGTTAATTTCTGGTTCTAGGCAAATAAAAATTTCTTTTTATTATATCCTAGTAAGTATATGGAATTAAATTTAATTTCATATACGTATATGATAATAGTAGTAATATTATTATTATTATTATTGTATAAATAAATATGAATAAACTATATATATGAAAAATATATAAATATATGAAAATTAAAAAGTGCTTAGTTTTATATCATATAAAACTAGACTTTTATATACAAAGAAAATAAATTTTAAATTTATTATCAAAATACATATGCGATAATTTTATTATAAAATTAAGCAAATATATATATGTGAATATATACAAATTGTTGTATGTGAAATATAAAGATATTTTAGAATTAAATATATGCATAATATTGTATTTTATTAAAAAAAATATTAAAGAAGGCTTATATAAATAAAAAGACCGCCCGCTCATATAAATACCCTAACACAAACGAGGGTTTAAGAAAAAGCCATGAAAAAAATATACCCTGAGGTGTATGCGTTGGGCACCCGAGGGATATATTATAAATATATATATATATATATATATTTTAATAAATGAACGAATATTGAATGCCATATAATAATTGGCCAAATTCGTTAATATTTTATTTATACAAATATTTGCAATATTTATTTTCTATATATCAATATGAAAATGAAATATATCAAAGATATAAACATTATTCTGGTTGATCCTGCCAGTAGTTATATGCTTGTCTCAAAGATTAAGCCATGCATGTCTAAGTACACACGCATTAAAAGTGAAACCGCAAAAGGCTCATTATATCAGTTATGGTTCCTTAGATCGTTAGCAGTTACTTGGATAACTGTGTAATTCTAGAGCTAATACATGCAATTAAAACATGAACCTTATGGGACATGTGCTTTTATTAGGCTAAAACCAAGCGATCGCAAGATCGTTATATTGGTTGAACTCTAGATAACATGCAGATCGTATGGTCTTGTACCGACGACAGATCTTTCAAATGTCTGCCCTATCAACTTTTGATGGTAGTATCTAGGACTACATGGTTGCAACGGGTAACGGGATCAGGGTTTCGATTCCGAGAGGGAGCCTGAGAAACGGCTACCACATCTAAGGAAGGCAGCAGGCGCGTAATTACCCACCTCCCAGCTCGGGGAGGTGGTGACGAAA
>NW_027222888.1:0-42413 GCF_030179905.1 Drosophila bipectinata | reverse complement strand
TGGCAACTCAGGCAAATTTCTGAAGCTTCTTCTCATCATGAGGAATTCGAGAGCAGAGATGACTAGTTTTTAGAGTATTTTTCAAAGGTAAGGGTTTACAATATTTAAAATCCTTAAAAAAACATATAAATATTAAAAAGAACTTATGAAAGCAATTAAACATATTTAGATTGAACGAATTTCGATTAGAATGTTTTTTTTACAAAATAGAGTAAGCTGTATTAGCTTGTTTTAACTTTTCGCAGTTTATTGCTTATCTGGATCTTAACTTGACTGGATAAACGAATTTTTAATATTATAAGAATAATGTAAAGTATAATGCAAAACTAAAACCTTTAAAACGTAGTCATAACTACAATATCTTAGCCATAAAAAAGCTATCTCAACAGCATTTGTTAGAACGTAGGACCACCAAGAGTATGCTATATGGTAACATGGTACATGGCAGCTCTATAAATAGTCGCCAGAGGAGTGGGTAGGGTAGGAGGAGGTTGGGCGTTAGAGGGGGTGGGCGGACAGTTGCCAGGTAAGTTGCCTCAGGTGCATTACACACCAGCTGGAAGGCAAAATTGTGACGTGTGTCAATTCTGTCCTGGCACTGGGATTCTGGCCAAAGTTCCACATTTATGTGGACGATTCCAGGGGATGCGATGTATGTTAGGTTTGTCCTAGAAATGTCCTGCTTTTACCTTAATGGTTTGGTGGAAAATATTCTAATTTGTTAGTCTTAAGGATAAAGGTAACATATGGTTTGTGGGTTGAAACTAATGGATAACATTGTGGCTTGTGGTGGAGAAAAGTAAACAATGCTTTAATATTTTCCTCTTTTTGTGGGTGGGACTTAGAAAAGATTTTAAAGAGAACAAGTTGATATACTAGTATAAGTTCAGTATTTTTACTTGCTCACTTGTATTTTCACCACTAGGTATCTCTTATTCGATTACCCTCTATACTGTCTGGTTTTAAGCACTCCTTTGTCGAAATCGAGAAGGGAAAAGGATGCCAATGGCGATGCGGAGCTTCCACTGCGTGCCACATAAGTGGTCCTTTGCCGAATCGAAGCAGGGACGAGATCCGGACCAGCACAGGGGAAGGATGTTTGAGTGTGTATGTTAGTGGGGGAGTGGGTCTGTCTAAATGCTTTCATCACTCAGCTGGAAAGGCACGCACGCTTCGTTGCCTGCACGCACAGACTCCTCCAGCCAGGAGTTCAGCAGATACCCTGGGCAGGATCCGAAACAGAGGGACAAAATAAACATGTAGCCGTGCAAAGGGTCACAGACAGAGCTCCCCAATTGACCACTGGAGTGGCATAAACTGTTACTTTAACTGAAAATATGTTTGCTGAGCAAATCTGGCTACACCATTGACAAGTGATTGACTACCAGGCGGCTTATCTTAATTTTGAGTGACGGCCAACTTGGTCTTCTTGGCCCAAATATTTGAAGTTGTTTCACACTCTAATGCTGACATTACATTGTGGAAGATAATAACATATTTATTAGGCAATTGTTTTATTTATAGAAAATCATTTCACCTGTCAGCGATAATTTAAAGATAATCGAGTGGTAGCTACATGATAATTCCAGTTGATATGTTGTTGCTCGTTGGCAGTATATTAAAGATGTTAAAGCCAAAAACAGTATCTCTGGCAGACAAAAAATGACGATTGACACATTAAAAAAAAGGTATTAATAGCGTAATTAATAGCTTAAGCGAAATGCTTTTATGTTTCAAAACCCATGACAGCTCACGACTGGCGTTTTAAAAGCGAAACTGTAATTGTAAAAAATTAGTCAAAACCGATTTAAGCTTTTAATAAAACTAAGAGGATTTATCTCTCATATATACAACTTTTTGTTGGTTTAAAACATTTTTTTTTTCATATTAGACAAAGAATGTGTGGCATCACGTCCTGGCAAACACAATCATCTATTCGCAATTGCATATTCTAACAGGCAAACAAACTATATTGGCCCTATAACCATAAATCTCTCGATTGCAAAAAAAATATATATATTTCAGCAGAAAAAAAAAGATAAATAGAGATTGAAGGTAAAGCTATCTGTTTCATAAATCAAATCAGAACAACAGAACTCTTGGTCCGTTGAGGTTTGCCGGCGAACCCTTTCAGTGAACAATTGCCTATTGTTGCTGGGGAATTCAATTTATATTTTTCTGGTTTACTGGTATTTTGTTTTTGGCCCGGCATGAATTGAAACTGCATGAGAAGATAAATAAAATGAAATATATGAAAGGCCACTCTAGCATGCAGATATCTTTCTAATGAACTCTGACACTTGAAAGTTCGCAGGGTGGCCCTGATACCTCTCCACCTCCTCAATGACTAATGCCCCACTGAATCCACTAAATCCATTGAATCCACTGAATCCACTGAACCCGGTCGCGTGTCCATGTCAAAAAGTCAAGAGGCGAAGGCAGCAGGAAAACGGCAAAAACAATGCACCATTCCTCTAAGCTGCAATGAATGAAAAATCAGCTTGACGCATGCAATTTTTTTCCAGTTTTTTTTTGTTTTTGCTTATGCAGCCCGTGGGGCAGTAATGGACTGACTGATGGCTTGACAAACTGACGGACAGACCGGAGGACTAACTGACAGAGTTGTGCAGGCCCCGAGCTGCAACAATGGGCCTTAACCCGAACCGATTTCATCATATATTCAGTTTTCAAACAATAAAGCCAGAGAACGTGCCAACTGGAGGTCTTGAGGCCACTCGATACGTTCTTATCACCATCTCCAGAGACTCGACAATTTATTTAGTTTTGGATTATGGCCTGATATGTTGATGGCACTCTCTGGAGAGTAAGGCTTTTCAAGAAGCTTCTGCTACGCCTTGGGGAGTCCTTGGATAAATATTAAAAGTTTTGTTTATGGTATTATAATTATTGTTCTTTAAGTTAAAGTCAAGTGGGATTTGTGTTTAAAGTTTAAAGGGAATTTTAATCCAACCTCCTAAATTTTCACACCACGAAATCATATGAAAAATCAAGGACAACTGCAGCGAAAACCGTGAGTTAGTTAGTTTATTATAACGCGTCCTGCCAGCAGTGTCCTGCCAGCAACAGTATTTTTTTTTTGTGGTCGCTACTGGCGCAACTACTGTTGCTTATCGCAGTTCTTGACGGGTCACGGCATTTAAGCGAAACTTTTCGAGCTGACGCGGCGTATGCGTAATGCTCATAGATTACGTATACGCCGCATTGGACTTCCAGCGACCATAGATCCCAGATGCGCCACCCTCGCCCTGCAGACAGGCTCACATTATGCAAACTTGGCAATAAAAATTCAATTAAGCTACAAGGACGAAATGTCGAGTGGTGGTTGGGAGGGAGGGAGGGAGGTGGGGAATGGAAAATGGTAGCCGACTTTACCGATAAATCACAAAATTTTGCGATGGGGCAGCAACAATAACAAATTGTGACATGCTGTGCTGGGCCGCTTACGACTTTGATGCACGTTTTAATTATAATTTTGACGCCAACTGTTTAAACACAGTTACAAAAACACGCACACACACACACAACGATAAGGGAACAACAACAAAAACCAGCACTAATTGTTTGCCTCGAGTAAAGATGAGGGAATGAAGTGGGGTATGGGGTGTGGGGCATGGCATGTTGGGTAGTTTGGGGGGGTGGTTGGTTAAGCAAATGCAAACCACCACATGTGAGTGTAGAAGTGTGCTTGCGGGCTGCCAGATGGTCGGGGTAAGAGGCATATTGTGAAGGACTCGGGACCAGCAGGACAATGGTTAACTCACATGCACAGACGCTCATACCCGGAGCATGGTCAGCAGCACAAGTCACGAAAACATGAAGCGCACGTCAAGAAAGTGTACGGAAAGAAAATTCCAGGAAAAACCTGAACTTAATCAGAGCCAAGCATCTCTGGGTTCCAACTCAGTTTATATTAAAAATGCAATCTTTCGTGGAAAAGGCCAAGAAGGGCGGTATATGCATTTGCATATAAAAAGTCCAAACCAATTATGAGAAGAACTGTTACCATAAAATGATTGTTAAATAATCTATTTAGCCAGCTATACTATAGTTACTACAATACGTAAGAGGTCAACCAATAAAAAAGCACAGTTGGCATGATATCAGCTTTCACGATTTCATGCTTTTGTGATTCATCACCAGATTGTGGTTTTGGCTTTAACCATCAAACAGTCATTAATTTGTAAAGGGAACAGTTAAGTGTATTATAATAAATTAAAAATATGAAATTCAATGATTTTGTTATACAAAGAATTCTTTAAGACCTTTCCCATTTCTGAAGCCTACTTTTCCCCAAGTGTACCAAGGCTGGTGAAACTTTTCGACATGTGACCGAGTGCCATGTGCCCCAATCGGCGAGGGTGTGTGTTAGATTTATAGCCCCAAAGTCACGGATACTGGGAGATGGGCTTGGGGGTGTGCATGTTCTGTGCCGGCAAGTTGTATTCAATTAATACTCATCAGCGTGACATTAGTGCCATTCGCAGATGAAAATCGGAAGAAAGCAGGCGCAGGCGGTGGGACTGAGTACAGGCCACAAGCTAAGATACAAGGACAAGGCATTTGAACACGTGCAGTGGCCAATTGTTTGGCTTCCAAAGAGGGGGAGGACTTTCCACTTTACCTCTCAATCAAGGCTTATTTGCCGGAGGTCTTCTGAGAAGACTCTTCTTCAGCTCGTCAATAAATCGGGGCCATAAATCTCTTTCAAGTGCCCGACTCATCATCGTCGTCACACTTCTTTTTATGCGCTGGCTCTGAACTTTAAACTAAATAAATAGAAAATGATGTCGTTCATCTTGGCCCGGTTTTTATGGCAGAGCAAAATTTAATGCGACATTTGAATTTAATTAGGTCGTAAAGCGGGAAACTACGGCCAGGCAATAAAAGCACATTAAGCGGTGGCCAAACTTAAGCTCCAGGAGTAAATAAACAAACAGTTGCAAAAAGGAGCTGCTGAAAGGATGTGGCTAACCGCAAGGGAGCAAAAACTGGGGGGAGAAAATGGAAGAAAACTTGACCAAATGGAAAATGCCTGCAAATCACTGGGCGTAAATGAAATGTAATTGAAAGCGATTGACAAATAGAATTGGGGATTGCCAGACCGAATGGGAATTGCAATAGACATTGGCCTAAGCTCAATTGAACTCTGAACCCGTGCGAATTATTTACTGGTTCTCTAGTCGTAAATTGAAAAAGAATGGCTTTTGTGGCAATAAACTTGATGGTCACTCATCAAATTTTGCTCAACTGCAGTTCTCAAACTTTAATAGTTAATGGGAACTTTTTCAAGCTAGAAAATGGCCAAATTAAATCTTTACCTTGGAGTTGCTAACCAATCTCCAATTGTCCCAAAAGTGTCTGTCTAAAAATGTTGGCCAACTTGCAAACTTTAACGAAACAAACTTTCGGTAATGGGCTGCAGCCTTTTGGCAAGTATTAACCTTAGCAACGATCCAAGAGTTGGAAAGTCTGGGTTGACCTTTTCGAGGACTTTTCCACTGACCAACTACTAGCATTCAGCCAAACAAATGCCGCACAGCCATCATTTCCGGCAGTTGGATGAATTTTACAGCAAAAATAATATTTATTTTTGGTACAAACTAGAACAAAAATGGTGACCTTCCATACAGCTTAGTAAAAAGTCATCGGGAGTTAGATAAGTTATATTATGTTTGGCTTGATATTGATATCAGGTTGGCCTTTGGGCGTTTAAGATAAGTGCCGACTTATCATTGGAAATATTCAAAAATCAAATTCCATTCCATTGGTTTGTTTAGTTCGCGGCGTTCCGAGAACGAAAACCTTTCGCAAACAAATCATAAAAACGGAATAGACCGATGATGAACTGCGAAAATAATTTTTTACAGCGGGAAAGTACTTTGTTTTACAAAATGTATACAAGAAACGAATTTCAAAAACCATTTACCAGTCAAAAATGATGTTGGCGCGGCACATAAATCTCATCCAGACTGCCAGAACTCCAAAGTGTTTAAAATCTCTGTGGCGGCGATATGTATTCTTGAGTTGGCCAAATGATAAATGTATTTAATATATTAAGCATTTAACACACATTTAATCATTCTAGTGTAACATTTCATTCAGCGGACGCCTTGGCGTTTTCGATATTTTTCCTTTGATGATTTTTTTCTTGTTGGTTTTTGAAACAATTTTTCAAATCACGCACAATGTTTTCCCGCAACATACGCGTCGAAAGCAACAACAAAACAATCGGAAAGTCAGTGTGGAAATTGTGATTTTACCGACCGGCCAACGTTGCGTATGAGCAACGTACGAGTTTGAACTGAAACCTGAAATCGGAAAGAGCGAGCTCGGCAGCCCCATCGAACATGTTCGCCGCCCCATCGAACATGTGGCGGAGGTGGACACCCTTTCGGCTTATCACTCGAAATTAAGACAATGGGCCCCGGCCTGAAGACGTCGCGTCGTCGGGCAATCGTCGGGGAATGAGCCTTAACAGCGCCATCCAAATTGAAATAGAGACAATACAACAGGCCAACAGGAGTATCAAACGCCGGGTTGTGGTTCGCTTCCAATGGCTAGATGCCGGTTGCGATGGGTTAGAGCGGTTAAGCGGTTGGCGGCCATTACAGGCGGCTGGGAAAACTATTTGAGCCGCAATCGCGGTGGCTCTCAGATTTTGTTTACCATTCTTTGAATGGCCCAAATTCCAGGGCAAGATTAGCTTTAATATTACAAAAAAATACAACTTTAATTTAATCCTTTGTTTATTTCCCTTTTTTCATATTTTAAACCACAAAATGTCAAAGCAACATTTGGCCTAAAGTAAAGCCCTTTTAGGCCAACAATTTATTGAGATAATTGCGTACACGTCCTCCTAATAAAAGGAAGAGTTTCGGAAAGCATCTCTTGTTACTAATTCTAGCCTGGCCGTTAGCCTGTTGGCTAAAATAATGACTATGGTTAAAGGAAAAAGGCAGTGGGCGTGTCAAAAAGCGTAGGCGCTTTGACGTGTTGATGTTTTTATGCGAATTTCTTCTCTCTAGTTTTTGTGTGAGCATTCTTATGCTGTCGTTACTTTGCCTTTGTTGCCTTTAAATGATTTTCCATTTGCACATTTCGCGCGTTTGCTCCGCGCTCTTGCCGCTGGCTAGAAAATCGCGTTCATTCATAAAAAAGAAGGTGAACACGCTCGTGGGCGTTGCGATGAGCGTGGAAAACGGAAAACAATAAAACGCCAGCCAGCCAGGCCAGCGACGTCGGCAGCGGCAAAGCACACCAGACAACCAGGCGAGCAGAGCGTATTTGTGAGGGGGTGGTGGGTGGTTAGCGGTAGGCGGTGGGTGCTGTGTGATAAGTGCGAGATGCGGACCAAGTTTTTTGGGCGGCTGCTTGTTCGCAATTTTGGTTCTTATTGCTTTTGTTTTTTGCTTTATATATATTAATACACTACTCATTCGTATCAATGAGTGTGTTTGTGTCTTTGGGGCTCTGTTTTTATTTATTTTCTTTTTATTCAACGCTTCTGCAGGATAAAAAAAAAAAAAACAACAAAAATTAATACCACATATTTGTTACTTTTTACTACAAACACAAACGAGGAAACAAAAGGAAATGTACAAGCAACGGAATTGAAAGGAAGAATAGCCTTAGATATCCACTGAAAAACGTAAAAATAGGATCATATGAACTCATATTTAAAAAAATTAAAATTTTTGTTAAATATTAGAAAAAAATTTAAATTTGTATATCAAAATTCAACATAGTTTTTTAAAATAACTTTTAAAAAACCCCCCATATTTTCCAAGTGCCTTAAGTTTGGTAAAAAAAAGGAAAGCCCCTTCAAGTTCTTTTATTTTCGCATTTGTTTTGTTTTGTTTTTTTTTTTACTTAGGTCCTTCTGGCAGCTAAAAAAGGATAAAGAAATTTCAAGAAAAATGTCAACCAAAGAAAAGGAATAAGCTGTTAGTCGATAAGGTCGTCCAAATCAAAACATACACAGCATCCGGTTAAATTTGTAAAAAATTTGTATGGGCTTTTAAGAAGAAATTTTGTATAATGCTATCTTTGGAGATAACCGAATAGGTTACACCCTTAATTATTTTTTAAATAAGGTGTTTTACATATACTTCAGTTCTTCAGCATTAAAACCCCAGAATACATTTTTAGATCGATATTTTTTTCAATTTTGTAATGAACCCCATCTAAAATCGGTGTTTTTAAGATATGGCTCATAGCTACCATAGCTATACCATAGCACATTAGTAGCATAACCATGGCTATATCTTTGTCAACTTGCATCCGATTATTGAGAGGAATACTTCAAAAGATTTGAATTTCGATTCCCCAATAATCTCCATTTAAACCTGAGAACAACTTTTTTTATCCATATTTTTCAAATTTTTGTGTTGTAACCCCTTTTAAAATCCTGTATTTTTATATATGGTTCAAAACTGTAGCTGTATCTTTTTCAATTTGATTCGATCCTTAATAGGAATATCTTTAAAAATTATATATCTTTAAACAAATTTTACATCTATTTTTCAATAATCCTCACCAAATTTTCAAAATAAAATATTTGATCAATATTTTTGTTTTTCAAAATACTTCCCTTTTTTCAGTGCTCTTTTAAAGAGTATAAAATCTTAAAGGACTAGAATAGAAAAACTCTGAGAGCTAGGATAAGCTCTAATTTCTGGTGCGACATTGGGTTGATTTAGACACGAAAGCACTCTTCTTATCGGCTAAAATAACTTGCCGCCAAAGCTATAATTTATTCTTGTCATTAGCGGTAAAGCGGGGAAAAATTCAAATTTTCCTGGAAGTGGCACAAACCGAATTGAATTATTATTGATAAGGGTCGGATTAGTCTCATTAGAATACAAATTGCGAGGCCACACTGCGAGTGGCTGGTTTCTCAGAACCCTTAGGTTACATAAAATGTCAACCATCTTTCCACATTTATGTGAAATGCCAAAAAAATTTCAGTTTATTTTAAAAACGCCAAAGAAACCCGCAATTACAATTATCTATGTATCTGCAACGAAAATAATTCATGGCTCATTTGCAGCTGCACCTGAAGGCTTATTAAATAGTGGCAGTGGACCCCAGAAAGAACCCAAATAAATGAAACATGGTGTATGTGGTGCGGATGCGAGTTATGGGTCTGTCGCCACAGAAAGAAAGACAAAAAAATAAAGAGAAAATAAAGTACAGAAATGAAATAATGATATCGCACCGCAAGAAACCGAGCGCACAGTTGGCATTTTCGATTTGCGTCAACGTCGTCGGCTGCTGTCATGGCCCGGAACATGGACGGAACCCCAAAGAACCAGCCCAAAAACCAAAGACCAACCCAATACCCAACCCCAACCCAAGGATGAGCTGTTTTCTCATGTAAAATTGATGTACAAGCGGTACCGTCTGGTCTGCATGTGAAATAATTATTAATAAAAATAATGTGCCATGAAATGTTTTCGTTGTCGTCCTCGCCGATGCATTTCCGCCACTGACCCTCCTTTTCACCCTCCATCCTCTCCTGACTTGGCTGGTTGGCTTTCTTAGGTAATTAACACTCAGCGGGAAGTCTTTAGCCAAGTTAGCTGTAATACTGGACCGGGAATCATTACAGCAGCCAAGTCACGCAGCACATCCCCGGTTTTATGGGCTTCAGGAAGTTGGCGGGTTACTTCTAATGGGAGTCTTTCAAAGAGTTCTTGATATCCATATTGTCTTTGTCTTTTGTCTTTAAATATTAGGTTTTAAGGGCAAAGAGTAAGGGTTTGTTTATATTTTAAGCACGTACTGTTGAGGAGAATAAATTGCCTATTTTAAAATATATTAGGCAGAGGTTTAAGCTACATTTTAAAGCTTAAAAGACATATAATAACTTATCTTTAAGAAATGAATTAAATGAAATAAATTTTAACAGTAACTGCCATTGTAATCTGATTTTTTAATAGGGACTCTCGCTTATTTTTTCCTTTTTTGTTTGGCTTTCCTTCATCCTATTACGCTTTCTGCTAATTATGACATTTTTCTAGCGAGTAATTACTGCCAAATGCTTGAGAGCACATTCGGCATTAAGTAGCTGATTATCCAACGGCGCCAGTCCATTGCTTTGTGCCTTTCAATTAGCCCGGCAATGCAATTATTTTGAATTTAATTAAATCGATTATTTTTAAACGGGCAGTATAATTACATTTTATTTTTCATTAATTGCTGCCGCCTTCTGCCACCGATTGCCAAAGCCGCCAACTCATTATACATATGAACATCATACATATGTGTCTTTTATTTATATTTGAAAACTTGGCACAAACCATGCCACACAATGTGCAGTGCATGACGCAATTGACACAACAGAGCGCAAGCCTGAGAAATACATTTATTTTGTTTTATTTTCTTCGCCTTTCATTTTGGCAGACGAATGGCAAACTAAACGAAAATTGGGCTGCATTCAGCATAAGCTATTTGTGGTTTGTTTGTATTTGGATTGCAGTAATTTGAAGGCATTTTAATTACTTGCAAATTAATGGCACATATGCTCGACCGAGTCACTCACAAGTCCACGTTGCGTATACGCCGCGTTGCTCGCATGCGAACTGTCCGAAGATTAAAAGAGTATAAGTCATAATTATGCGGCTGGGGATCATAAATATTTCAGAATGCCACAAGCCAAATAGGAAAGGCTGCTCAGACGTTGGCGGCATCATTATATTGTGTGTCGTGTGCTCATTGAAAAATATCACGAGGGATCTTAGCCGTGAACGGACGCTAAACATAGCTACCTGAATAAACAGAGACACAGTCGATTACCGTGTGTTTTAAATGGTCGCCTAAAAGGTAAACAAAACTCAAGATTTTTAATAACGGAAAATTATTGTGATGAGAAGAGTTAAGTAATGATTTTATGATAAAGAAATTATTTAAAAAAATAGAGGCAATTTTTTTTTAAACACACGCCCCTAATCGAGTGTTTATGTTGTTCATATTTCTTTAAAAAATTTAAAAATACATGTATATTTAACGAAAATGATTTGAAACATCTTTCCTCACCTAGACACATAGATGAAATAAATATAATAAATCTGCCAAATGGCCAAAGAATCGGCAAATATGTAAAATGTTGAGAACGACCAACGGCGACGGTAAATTAGTGAGCCAGGGGCATTCGCGCCGTTCGATGAGATGCCCAGAAAGTTGGCAACAAATTTGCGGGCCGTTTCTCGAGTGCCACGCCCCCTGGCCAACCTTACCCGCCCCTTGCTGGGTGAAGTGCTCGAATGCGGCTCGCACTCGAAAAATATATTTTTTGGCTCTGGTTGCCCCATTGAAAGTGTTCATGCCATAAAATTTTGCAACTCGAGTTTCCACACACACACTAAAATATTATTTCTTTTATCTCTTATAGATATAGCGTATAACTGGGTGTAGGTATGAGCTGGGCAATGCATTATAAAAGATTCAATAATAATAATCTTCGCCTTGACCACGACGCATACGCCAAGTGCCAAAATGAATTCTCTGCTTTTGGCTGGCTTCTTGAAATATTTTCTAAGAACCAAAATATTGGTTTTCTGCAAAGAAGAATATGTTCGGATTCATATTCAATGATGAGGCTTTTATTTTGTGTTTCCGGCTTTTTGTGATTTTTGACCATTGTCCTGGCTTTGTCATAAATAAACTGCCCTTGTTTGAACTGTAAACATTAAATTAAGAAAAAGAAACACGTCAAGTTCATTGCCTGTCTCAATAAAAAAAAAGTTTTCCAATAAAATTGCACACATATTTTTTGGTTGATTTTCCCATTTTTTTTTTTTTTGGCTTTTGTTGTCTACAAATTGATTAATTTATTTTTATGTGCACATGCTTGTATCCATTTGCTTTTAGCGCCTTTGTCAGAGCACTTGAAATGCTTTTGTGATATATTTTATATCAGCCAGACAGCATCTAGCTATAGATTTATGTATTCTCTATTTTGTATAAGTAGGGAGTAAATAGGCAATCGGCTGATTTCTTGCGTCATATCCGTGTATGCATGTATATGTTGGTGGGAACGTAAATCCACAATCCAATATACACTCACATATATATATAATCCTAAATAAAAAATACATATTGACCTTTCATCCGACCCTGACATAAATATGTCTCCTGCAAGAAAGTGATAAAAAGGGATCGCAGCAGGTCAATTGGTTCCTTTTTTTTTTCTTGACCCTTCAGGGTGGATTTTCACTTTTCTACGAAAAGGTTTTCTTGTGATATACTTACTCCTTGTAAAATTCTGGGTTATATTTTATATTATAAAATTAAATTTCTGTACATAAGTCCGAGTTAATTTAAAATTAATTAAAAAAGAATTGGAGTAAAAAATCCTTTTAAATGATATGCAACACCATAATAAAATTTTGGATATTTTTTTTTTAAATAATTATTTGTTCTTCATCATTAATTTTAAATTAATTACAAAATAATTATAATAAAATACATTTTTAAATGAACTGCAGCACCATGAATATAATTTTTGTAAATAAGCATTTTATTTTTTGTTAATCAATTTTATTTATTTTTTCACGATCCTGAATCTTATTTATTTTTTCACGATCCTGAATCTTAGACAGGTATCTTAAGTAGACAGTTGAATTTGTAGGGAATTAGGCAAACGGCGTATAAGCACCAGAAAAATTTTAGTAGTATGTAATTAGGCAAACGGCGTACGACGTAAATTTAGTGGCGCCATCTATGGGTCAAGTTTGTGTAAAATTGGGCAGCGCCATCTACCGTAATATTTTATACGCCCTCTATTGGCATAAAAGCAAACGATCATGCCAAAAATTATACTTGCCAGGATCATCGCCGTCTATGTTTTCTATATTTTCTGATATCTTGTCTATGTTTTCTATATTTTCTGATATCTTGCATTGGGTCCCATTAAGGGAAATATGCATGTAAAGAAAAGATCATGTAAAAATGAAACTTGCTAGGATCATCGTTTGCCTAATTACATACTACTAAAATTTTTCTGGTGCTTATACGCCGTTTGCCTAATTCCCTACAAATTCAACTGTCTACTTAAGATACCTGTCTAAGATTCAGGATCGTGAAAAAATAAATAAGATTCAGGATCGTGAAAAAATAAATAAAATTGATTAACAAAAAATAAAATGCTTATTTACAAAAATTATATTCATGGTGCTGCAGTTCATTTAAAAATGTATTTTATTATAATTATTTTGTAATTAATTTAAAATTAATGATGAAGAACAAATAATTATTTAAAAAAAAAATATCCAAAATTTTATTATGGTGTTGCATATCATTTAAAAGGATTTTTTACTCCAATTCTTTTTTAATTAATTTTAAATTAACTCGGACTTATGTACAGAAATTTAATTTTATAATATAAAATATAACCCAGAATTTTACAAGGAGTAAGTATATCACAAGAAAACCTTTTCGTAGAAAAGTGAAAATCCACCCTGAAGGGTCAAGAAAAAAAAAAGGAACCAATTGACCTGCTGCGATCCCTTTTTATCACTTTCTTGCAGGAGACATATTTATGTCAGGGTCGGATGAAAGGTCAATATGTATTTTTTATTTAGGATTATATATATATGTGAGTGTATATTGGATTGTGGATTTACGTTCCCACCAACATATACATGCATACACGGATATGACGCAAGAAATCAGCCGATTGCCTATTTACTCCCTACTGTAGGCTCTAGGCTCTAAGCGTTATCTTTTCTTTCGAGTCTTCTGATTGGTTTTCCCGATTCATTAACCGGAAAAATGTGGGGAAAATTGGGGTGGTTTTCATGCGTTAACTCATGTACATGTATTGATGATACCAATACATTCAAACACAAGTACCTGTTTTCCGTTTTCGAGGATCAATAGGTTTTGAGGTTTATGCTAAGAATCAAATTTTTAGTATAAATCCAAATCCTAAAGAAAGAGTTTGAAGTTAAAATATAAAGAAAAAAAAAATGAGCGAGCTGGAAATTATATTCGAGGATACCCAACCAGCACTTAGTGATATTTGTGTATCAAACGGTGCACTTTTATCATTAATTGGTATTGGGAAAAATACACAAGAAGAGCTATTTAATAATCTACAGGATGATTCTCTGACATCCATGTACGATTTGCTAACTCCAACATGGGATTACGAATTAACTATCATCGAGGATAAAATGTATGTCCCGGACACTCAAGAAAATATATTTGAGGATTTCGACGACGACATACCTGCTTCTCCGTGCTTTATTCCGGAGACCCCAGAACTAGTGGAAATATCATCAAAACCAGAGTTTACTTTCCCGGATGATGACCACATATTTTTGGAAGTTAATGAGGGAAAAGATAATTATGAAAGTTTAATGGATGAGGAATTCGACAAAATTTTAATCGATTGGCTTATAAATAATGAATAAATTAAAAACTATGTTATTTTATTATTGTGTAATTATTTTTAATTCATGAAAAATAAATAATTATTCAAACAAAATTATTTTTGAAATCTTTCTTTTTATCAAAGTTTAGTTAAAATGAACTTAAAAATTAAAATACATTAATATTTAAAATAGTTGATTGAAATTAAATTAACACCAAGATTTAAAATTTAAAAGAAATATTTTGAAGTTTGTGTTAAGTTAATTATTTCAATTAATATCGTTGGATGATCCATCAAGAAATGGGTGTATAATTCACTTCGGAGCCAGTACTTTTTCACTTCAGGACAGAAGTAGCAGTTATAGTATGAGGATCTGGCTTTTGTATTGCTGAAGTTGTGTTTTTTTAGAATGTGACGTTTTAATCCATAGCGATATTTAAAGGAAGGACTTTCTATACAGAGATCACAAACGAACGTTTTCATTTCGAAGATTTGAAAATAAACTGATAAAAAGCAACACTAGAACTTGTTTTTATATTATATTTTTAAGATTGAATCTGTGCTATGGTATATAATTGACCTATATATTTTAAAATTAAATGACCATGCAGTCATCTCTTTCATTCCTAATAATAATTACCATATCCCTAGCTATAAATTCTTTATATACACAAATACATTTATAAAAGTGGTATGATGTCATCCCTTTCATTTAAATAAAAGTATATTATTCGTATTAATATACTTATATATATATAAATAAATATGTATGTATATGTATATATGTAACCACAAAGAAGAGTGAATTTATTATTGAAAGGTATAAAAGAGCGGGATCATTAAATAAATTGATTAGTACCTAACAGTAACCTTTTTGAAGCGAATCCAGGAGTACGTGAGTTATAAATGATGGTATGTTTACAAATTCTCACAGCCAATCAAAAAATATCCTTATGTTTATGTATATCATAGTCTTTCTTAGATACTTTGAATGATCAAAAGCCTGTTATTGGCTACACAAAGACTGAAGACCTATGTATTAATTTCGAATACAAGATCATTGGCTGTAAGATAAAGAAAACCACATATGGGACGAAAATAGCCCTTTATTTGACTGATAAGGACGACGAACCACTCTGGATATTTTTACCAAAGAGCTACGTGAATAAATTTTCAACTAAAACACCATTTAAGAAATTGAAGGAAAATGGAATAACGCATCTTGTATATAAAGGAAAAGAGATGACTAGATATAGCTCAGCCTGTTTACAATTTATCTCAAAGGAGTAACTGTATAAAAGAGTCGATTCCTTATAATGTTTTATCAGTTTCATTTTTTCCCTTAAATCAAAAACAACTCCTCTCTCAAGCCTCTCGATGTACGCGCATCAAATAAAATTATTTTTACTTCAATTTGAAGATATGCTTTTCGAGGAGCACCTTAAAAAACTTCAATTTTTAAAAACAACTTTAGAGGATTTGGAAGAAAAGGAAATGCTGTACTCGAAATATGGATTCCACTACAAAATATGTCCCTGGAGTGATGATGAAGCAACCGAAGGTCCAGACACTTGTAACTGCAACAAACTTCCTCTATATATAAAGGAAGCTACGGATATTATGATAAGATACTATAAAATAACTAAAAGAATGTATCCAAATCCATGAAAATAAAAAAGTTTTTTTTTATAGATATTATAAATAATATTGTTTATTTTTCATATTGGGTTAAAAAAAAAAAAAAAAAAATTTTTTTAAATCATTTAAAACATTTACTAAACATTTTTGAAATTAACTTATCATTATAGGTGAAATCTTTTATCTTAAAATTCTGTGTAAAACTCTTTAAAGTTTTTCGATTGCTTTTGTAAAGACCAAAAAGCATGCAGTAATGTCCACAGGTATTTGAAAAGTATCCTTGCAATTGTTGCTTGTTATAAGTATATTTTGATGCATTTCTTTTTAAAAATGCAATAAATTCTTTTTTCTGAGGATATTGTCCATAAGAATCGAAAAATTCTGCAGACTTTTTGTTAAAGAAGTAAAATGCAACCCAATGCATTCCTAGTTGGTATGCATAATCAGTGTTAGCTACAATCAATGCTGGATATTCACGAATTTCTTTTGGTAGTTTATCGGCCGAAAAAACCCCTTTAAATATTTTTTTAGTTTGAGGATGCTTGGAGAGCAAGTCCATGATTTGTATTGTATTCATTTTTACAAAAGTACTCGAATATTTCGATGCTTATCAATATCAATCATAGAGTCGTATTCACAATAAACAATGCAAGTAACAGCCTCAGCCAGAGGCTCAGAGAATCTTCCTTCTATTCTGATCGTTCCTTGAGAAATCAGGTTAGCGCAAACACTAGAATTGGAGTGATCAGCAGTTAAATCAAACGCTAATATAAAATTATTTTTGTCAAACATATCCTTGGAAATTTGGAGACCACGATCATAATGCTTAATTCCACAAGCTTTAAATAGTAAATTATATGCTCTTGAACTTTGGGTATTGGTAGGATTTGAGAAATCAAATTCAAGTGCCTGAGAAGGTACCTGTACTCCATTAACTAGCAGATTGAATCGTTGTATTTTAAAGTTTTCAAAATTAAAAGGATCTAATCCTCGATTTCCTGAGTATGCTCTGTTTTTTACCATACAAAAGGCCAAAAAATTTGGAATTTGACCAATAACTGCGTTATCGATGGATAATGTATTATTTCCTGGGTATATTGTGAATGATTTTACTTCAACTTTATTGTATGGGTATATTGCATTTTTTGATTGTAAAACGTGATGATGAGCTAATAAAATGCTGGGGTTGACTACTACATGATTCATGAACAGCTGGGCTTCCAAGATCTTTAGATTCGATTCAGTTTCGGTTTCCAATAAATAAAATGCTGTTTTTTCAATATTAAAAGTAATGCGCAAATCAACATTATTTACAAGCAGTTTTGGTTGGTTGAAAATATCTCCATGCACTTTTCCAAATAATTCTACTTTATTACTATTTTGAAACATGTTTTTAAGAATTTGACTGCCATCACTTTTAAATGGTGTTTGGGTACCATAATTTGGGAAATATCCTTGTGTTGCTAAATGACTTTCACTTGCATCACAACCATAGTTTAAAATTGTTTGCAAATATGATCTATAATGATAATTATTGTCGCTTTGGGAAACCAAAGTATTATTTAAATATACAGATGAGCTTCTAAATATAGAATGCAATATATTATTTGCTACACCAACAGCATTTCCTTCAATACTACTATTATCAATTTTTTTAAGTTGAACCACAAGTTTTAAGTAAACACTTGAAAGATCTCTGTAGGTTTCTCCATTTCCTAAACAAACGAATTCAATTGATGAAGCACTATCCAAAGAAGCAATAGGGTTGTATGAAACTTCTTCGGTTTTCAAAATACAGCTTTGCGTTGGATGAGGCTCAAAAAGATCCAATTCGCTTTTCATGCATTCAATGTGATTACTCATTTTGATTTGGAAAATATGTCACTAATTTTAAATTTTTTAGATGCTTTTTTTCTTGACTTTTTTGAACGCGTATGTTTACGACGTTGTTTAGTTGTTAAATGATTGCGATTTTTTCTTGGTCTCCTCTTTTTATGCCTTTTTCCTTTACCACTTTGTAATTTAGTAATTTTATGAATTGCTTTGTCAGATAGATTATGTAATGCGATTTTACTTTGTTCTTGAATGATATTTCGTAGAGGTTTTCGACCCAAATCATTTATAACAGCCTTTCCGGTTTCAGCAGCTTGATTTTTAAGTGCATTTATCCCTGACAGAAAAAGCGGCTTAATGTAATTAAAAAGGCCACTAAAGAAATTTCCAATACCACGACCATGCTGAACAATTCTTGGGGAAACATAGAGACTACCTATGTTACTTAAGCTTCCACCGCACTGATTTAAATAATATTGATGATAACATTTCGCCATGGTTGGTAAATCAATTCTAAATGTTAGTTTCCCTTAACATTATTATTTATAGACTTTTTCTTCTTTTTCTAAAATGCAGAGTTAGAAAAATTGGAACTGATGAAGTTTCAAAGGGGATTTTATATCCACTTGAATCAGTAATTAATATTGAAATTTCGTTTGGTGAAAAATTTTCAATAGGATAATATTCAACATTTCTAAACTGCATAAATTTTTCTTTTCCATTTGTAAATAAAACTCTTAAGCAACGTGGTCTTTTGCTTCCTACACAACGAGGCTTTATAATGTCCGTGTAAATAAATATTGCACCGCATTCCATCTCATCCGCTTTCATTGATGTCGATTTGTATCGAAATGTTTCAGAATTTACTAAACTTATAAATTCTGTTGAATTAGAGCTTGATTCTTCTGATTCATTTTCTTTTGTTTCTCTCCTTTTTTTAGGATTTTTTCGAAAAGAATTATTTAAATATATATCAGTTATACCGACTTCCCATTCCTCAGACATTGTTTCAGGAAGGTTTACAATATTTGTAAAAGCGCATTTTACATTATCAGGAAACACATTTAAGGAGTCATTGCTGAGCAATGTAATATAAAACTCGTTTTGAAAAAACATTTTAAGCTCTGCAGTTAAGAATATGAGATCCAATTTAATTTATTTTTACCAATTTGGATATTGTTTTCTTTGCGGTTTGCCCTTTGCAATTTTTCTAAATCACTTATATACTTAAGATTTCTTAGTGGATAGGGGGAATCTCTATTCTTTTTAACCTTATTTCTCAGTTTCAGTTTCTTTTCAGTAGAATTTCCTTTTATAATTCTTGTTTTCTCAACTAATGATTTTTTTAAAATCTTATCATCAGTGAAAGAAGTATCTGCGAGTGTTCGTTTATTATTAATTGGAATTGAAACAGATTTCTCAGATGATTGTTCTTCTTCATCGCTGGGTAAAATGGCTAAATCGGGTAAATCCTCTCTTTTAAATGATGACTCGTTCTTGTATTCTTTAGAAGTACTGGCAATAGAATCTTTCCAATCATCTATATATGTTTGGGTTTCTACATTTTGATTTAATGAAAACGGGGGTTTCGATACCGATTGATGCAAAACAGCTTTGTTTCTCTTTTTATTTTGGTATGCACATAATTCTTGTTGAATTTTAATCCATTTATCATAATCACTAATTTTTTTATTGTTTAAAATTGGTAAAAATTTTAAATTTATAAGATCATTTCCTCGATCATTTACTAAAAGTTTATGGTATGCATTTGGATGCATTAAGATTACTTTATTTAGCTCATGCTTACTTTTAATCATGATTCAAAATTTTTCCAAAAATCCCAGAAAGCAATGAACTTATTAAAATTGGTAAAAATCCGCCTTTTTGAATAAGAACTCTTCTCTTAGAATTTAAAGATTGTTTTGAGCTGGAAATATGTCGTAATACATTTTTATACTTTTTTAATGAATTTAAGATATTTTTTGATATTTTATGGTTTCCTTTTAAAGTATTTATCACTATCTCCGACAATGTTTTTACTAACTCGCTATCACTATTGCAAATAATCGCTTTTCGAAGTTTATTATTTGCTTTTTTGAGTACATACAATAAATGTTTGTTCGCTTTCAATCGCCTTATGCTCTTTTTGCAAACCATTTTCATCTGAATAGCAAATTGAATATAATGGATTAAAAATCTCTGTTCTAAATCTTAAAAGATCATTTATTCCTTGCGTAAGATCAATAAGTAAATAACCATGAGGTTCATTCGTGACTTCTTTATATATTCTAAAAAGTTCTTTAGGGTTTTCAGGATATATCTGTCTAGCTAAACATTGAAATTGTAATTTGTCTCTAGGATTTTTAAATGCCACAATGTATTTTGTATTTAGTGATATGTCTCGGGTGTGAGTAGATTTATGAAATATATTTTGTGTTACAACAATTACAGATAAATTTCGATGATGAGATCCTTTGGTAAAAAGTTCACATACATTTTTATTAAATGCTCCCATCATCAAATCATCTAATACCAAAAGTATAGGTTCATTATTTTCATTTTCAATGGAGTCAGGTACCCCATGGTAATATTCAATATTGGTAAAATTTGGTTTCGCTTGCTCTTCACCGTAACACCATATTATTCTATCTATTGAAGTACTTATTAAGTCCTTCCTTCCATTTATTAAATTTTTCAAAAATGTTGTTTTACCCGATCCTGAGGGACCACAAATAAGCATCGTAAAAGGATGAACAAATTGTGTAATCATTTTGATAAAAGTTTTTTGTTTATTCAATGCTAATTATCAAAAAAAAAAAATGTTTCTAATGATTTTTTTCCTGGTCCCGTTTTTTAGCGCAGTCCTTTTCAAAATGAGTATCAGAACCACAATAGTTGCAGTATATAAGTTGACTGTATCCTTTTTTACGAGGATCTTTTCCAAAGATGCGATCCATTTTGCTAAAACAACTTCTCAATTAAAGTACTAAAATCATACTGTTTATTAAAGTAATTTATACATATGATTCTCCGTTATAGTATATATCGTAATTACAGTTTTCTAAAATTACAAAAAGCTTAAATAAATTATTTAGAGCACATCTAAGCTTAAGTTTTTTGTGAATTTTACAGTTGGTAAAAAAATTAGGATAACATGTCAGGCTCTTTCCTATATCTATATCGATAATATTATTCGATAGAAACTTTGATAAAAATTCCTTTTTTACTTCGCCACGTACAATTATATTGGAAAACTTATTTAGTGGAGAAAGTACATCGCTTAAGCAGTTATAGGGTATTTCTCCTTCCATCCAGTCCAATCCGTTTATGTTTTTTCGATGAATATTATGTTGTTGTAATGTATCATAATTCAACTCCTTAATGTTGTATGGAGGTTTGAAGTGAAAGAAGTTTGGTATTACAGTTCCTCCAGGCATGAAGGCCAATTCCTTAACAAAAATTTGATTGTTATTTCCAACAACATATTGAAAATCTACTATAACGGAATTTGATCTATCAAATTTAGTCATTTTAGAATGAGTTTTAAATGTAAACTGACTTTGGTGTCTACATTTTAGGTCTTTATATACCATTCATTTTATTATATAATACATGCACTATGTAATATATAATATAAAAGTTGCTCTCACATCTTAGGAGTTTGTATATATGGATATATATTTCATTTCATTATGTAATACATAATGTATAATATATATATATATGTATATACGTCATACTAAGCCCTTTATAAACCACACATTTTAGTAACTAATTTCAGTTTGTTAATAACATTCAGATTCAATGGATACACTCCAAGCTAAAAGAGAAAGAGCCATAAGAAAAAAACAGAACCATGAAGTTATATTTGGTTTTGAATATTTTGTGGCTCAAAATTTGAAAATAAAATGTGGATTTTCGACATCTAGAAAATTTACTCCAATGATTTGGATGCAGCAGCACAAAAACAATTATATTGGATTTGATAAAGAAGAATGGATGCAACTGCTTACATACAAGGAATTTATACAATTAAAGATTGATCAATATGACTTCCTAATGTCTGATACAGTTTTGGATCACCCTATTTTATCAACTATTAAATGTAATTTTAGATTTAGAAAATCAGATAAACAATATGTTCTGATACTAAATCAATTCGGTAATAAAATTGAAATAGATAGTGAAACTTGGAGATCATTAATTCGCCTAGCTATATTTTTAACTACATTTTTATGTTGGAACACTATATTAAAACAGCAAATATCCTATCTGTACTATAATCATATCATTCCGAAGTGTGTCTCTTTACAAAAATTCGATATTCAATTATCTGATTTAGATGGTAACTATGATAAAAATGTTCAAATAGATTTAACACGTTTATGTTTCGAAATATCTAAAAAAATGACAAAAGAAATAAAAGAAGATGTAATTCATTATAAGAAATCATTAATCTCTAAGACCTCAGACATTAACAATAAAAAATAAGTTTTTTTTTTAAATAAAAATGAGTAAGCAACAAGTTGTTGATGAAATACATAAAACTTGTAGAAAAAATTTTTTACGTCGAAAGTTCGTTCAAAAAGGGTTTCATGATACTTGGCAAATTGATTTGGTTGAAATGATCCCCTATTCCAATCAGAATAATGGATATAAATATTTACTAACGGTTATTGATACATTTTCAAAATATGCTTTTGCTAAGCCTGTAAAATCAAAATCGGCAATGGATGTTGCAACTGTTATGAAATCTATATTGAAAGATTCCAAATACAAGCCAAAAAATATACATTCCGATCAAGGCAAAGAATTTTTTAATCAACTCTTTAAAGAACTTATGAAGAAAAATAATATAAATCATTATCATACATTTACACACCTTAAGGCTTCGATTTGTGAACGATTTAACAGAACTTTAAAAAATAGGATGTGGAAAATGTTTAGTTTTAATGGAAATTATCGATGGATTACCCATTTGAATTCGCTTGTAGAAGACTACAACCATTCTTACCACAGAACTATAAAAATGAGGCCAATCGATGTTTGTAAACAGAATGAAGAGTTTATTTTAAAAAAATGTTATAACATTGTTAAGGTATTTCCAAGGCATAAATATGTAGTAGGAGACCATGTTAGAATAAGCAAATACAAGGGTGTATTTGTTAAAGGATATGAACCTAACTGGACCACTGAAATATTTACAATTTCAAAAATAAGGACTACATTCCCAGTTACTTACGAGCTCATTGATTATAAGGGTGACCCTATAAAAGGTACATTTTATGAAGCTGAAATTCAAAAAGTTAAAGACAAAAGTGCATTCCTAGTTGAAAAAGTAATAAAAAGAAAAAAAGACCAAATTTTTGTAAAATGGCTAGGTTTTGATGAAACACATAACTCATGGATAAATAAAACAGATTTATTAAAATAAAATTTTACAATTTGGAATTTATTTATACAAATTATACATACATATATACATTTTTAATTATTATTATTATTTATATACATTTTTAATTTTTATTATTATTATTTATTTTTATTTTTTTTTTTTGTTTTTTTTTTTTTATTTTTATTTTTATTTATTTATTTTTTTTTTTGTCGCTTATTTAATATTTTTAAAAATACGTACAATATTATTGACATTATCAGTAGTATGTAATTAGGCAAACGGCGTACGACGTAAATTTAGTGGCGCCATCTATGGGTCAAGTTTGTGTAAAATTGGGCAGCGCCATCTACCGTAATATTTTATACGCCCTCTATTGGCATAAAAGCAAACGATCATGCCAAAAATTATACTTGCCAGGATCATCGCCGTCTATGTTTTCTATATTTTCTGATATCTTGTCTATGTTTTCTATATTTTCTGATATCTTGCATTGGGTCCCATTAAGGGAAATATGCATGTAAAGAAAAGATCATGTAAAAATGAAACTTGCTAGGATCATCGTTTGCCTAATTACATACTACTAAAATTTTTCTGGTGCTTATACGCCGTTTGCCTAATTCCCTACAAATTCAACTGTCCACTTAAGATACCTGTCTAAGATTCAGGATCGTGAAAAAATAAATAAGATTCAGGATCGTGAAAAAATAAATAAAATTGATTAACAAAAAATAAAATGCTTATTTACAAAAATTATATTCATGGTGCTGCAGTTCATTTAAAAATGTATTTTATTATAATTATTTTGTAATTAATTTAAAATTAATGATGAAGAACAAATAATTATTTAAAAAAAAAATATCCAAAATTTTATTATGGTGTTGCATATCATTTAAAAGGATTTTTTACTCCAATTCTTTTTTAATTAATTTTAAATTAACTCGGACTTATGTACAGAAATTTAATTTTATAATATAAAATATAATACAGAATTTTACAAGGAGTAAGTATATCACAAGAAAACCTTTTCGTAGAAAAGTGAAAATCCACCCTGAAGGGTCAAGAAAAAAAAAAGGAACCAATTGACCTGCTGCGATCCCTTTTTATCACTTTCTTGCAGGAGACATATTTATGTCAGGGTCGGATGAAAGGTCAATATGTATTTTTTATTTAGGATTATATATATATGTGAGTGTATATTGGATTGTGGATTTACGTTCCCACCAACATATACATGCATACACGGATATGACGCAAGAAATCAGCCGATTGCCTATTTACTCCCTACTGTAGGCTCTAGGCTCTAAGCGTTATCTTTTCTTTCGAGTCTTCTGATTGGTTTTCCCGATTCATTAACCGGAAAAATGTGGGGAAAATTGGGGTGGTTTTCATGCGTTAACTCATGTACATGTATTGATGATACCAATACATTCAAACACAAGTACCTGTTTTCCGTTTTCGAGGATCAATAGGTTTTGAGGTTTATGCTAAGAATCAAATTTTTAGTATAAATCCAAATCCTAAAGAAAGAGTTTGAAGTTAAAATATAAAGAAAAAAAAAAATGAGCGAGCTGGAAATTATATTCGAGGATACCCAACCAGCACTTAGTGATATTTGTGTATCAAACGGTGCACTTTTATCATTAATTGGTATTGGGAAAAATACACAAGAAGAGCTATTTAATAATCTACAGGATGATTCTCTGACATCCATGTACGATTTGCTAACTCCAACATGGGATTACGAATTAACTATCATCGAGGATAAAATGTATGTCCCGGACACTCAAGAAAATATATTTGAGGATTTCGACGACGACATACCTGCTTCTCCGTGCTTTATTCCGGAGACCCCAGAACTAGTGGAAATATCATCAAAACCAGAGTTTACTTTCCCGGATGATGACCACATATTTTTGGAAGTTAATGAGGGAAAAGATAATTATGAAAGTTTAATGGATGAGGAATTCGACAAAATTTTAATCGATTGGCTTATAAATAATGAATAAATTAAAAACTATGTTATTTTATTATTGTGTAATTATTTTTAATTCATGAAAAATAAATAATTATTCAAACAAAATTATTTTTGAAATCTTTCTTTTTATCAAAGTTTAGTTAAAATGAACTTAAAAATTAAAATACATTAATATTTAAAATAGTTGATTGAAATTAAATTAACACCAAGATTTAAAATTTAAAAGAAATATTTTGAAGTTTGTGTTAAGTTAATTATTTCAATTAATATCGTTGGATGATCCATCAAGAAATGGGTGTATAATTCACTTCGGAGCCAGTACTTTTTCACTTCAGGACAGAAGTAGCAGTTATAGTATGAGGATCTGGCTTTTGTATTGCTGAAGTTGTGTTTTTTTAGAATGTGACGTTTTAATCCATAGCGATATTTAAAGGAAGGACTTTCTATACAGAGATCACAAACGAACGTTTTCATTTCGAAGATTTGAAAATAAACTGATAAAAAGCAACACTAGAACTTGTTTTTATATTATATTTTTAAGATTGAATCTGTGCTATGGTATATAATTGATCTATATATTTTAAAATTAAATGACCATGCAGTCATCTCTTTCATTCCTAATAATAATTACCATATCCCTAGCTATAAATTCTTTATATACACAAATACATTTATAAAAGTGGTATGATGTCATCCCTTTCATTTAAATAAAAGTATATTATTCGTATTAATATACTTATATATATATATAAATAAATATGTATGTATATGTATATATGTAACCACAAAGAAGAGTGAATTTATTATTGAAAGGTATAAAAGAGCGGGATCATTAAATAAATTGATTAGTACCTAACAGTAACCTTTTTGAAGCGAATCCAGGAGTACGTGAGTTATAAATGATGGTATGTTTACAAATTCTCACAGCCAATCAAAAAATATCCTTATGTTTATGTATATCATAGTCTTTCTTAGATACTTTGAATGATCAAAAGCCTGTTATTGGCTACACAAAGACTGAAGACCTATGTATTAATTTCGAATACAAGATCATTGGATGTAAGATAAAGAAAACCACATATGGGACGAAAATAGCCCTTTATTTGACTGATAAGGACGACGAACCACTCTGGATATTTTTACCAAAGAGCTACGTGAATAAATTTTCAACTAAAACACCATTTAAGAAATTGAAGGAAAATGGAATAACGCATCTTGTATATAAAGGAAAAGAGATGACTAGATATAGCTCAGCCTGTTTACAATTTATCTCAAAGGAGTAACTGTATAAAAGAGTCGATTCCTTATAATGTTTTATCAGTTTCATTTTTTCCCTTAAATCAAAAACAACTCCTCTCTCAAGCCTCTCGATGTACGCGCATCAAATAAAATTATTTTTACTTCAATTTGAAGATATGCTTTTCGAGGAGCACCTTAAAAAACTTCAATTTTTAAAAACAACTTTAGAGGATTTGGAAGAAAAGGAAATGCTGTACTCGAAATATGGATTCCACTACAAAATATGTCCCTGGAGTGATGATGAAGCAACCGAAGGTCCAGACACTTGTAACTGCAACAAACTTCCTCTATATATAAAGGAAGCTACGGATATTATGATAAGATACTATAAAATAACTAAAAGAATGTATCCAAATCCATGAAAATAAAAAAGTTTTTTTATAGATATTATAAATAATATTGTTTATTTTTCATATTGGGTTAAAAAAAAAAAAAAAAAAAAAAAAATTTTTTAAATCATTTAAAACATTTACTAAACATTTTTGAAATTAACTTATCATTATAGGTGAAATCTTTTATCTTAAAATTCTGTGTAAAACTCTTTAAAGTTTTTCGATTGCTTTTGTAAAGACCAAAAAGCATGCAGTAATGTCCACAGGTATTTGAAAAGTATCCTTGCAATTGTTGCTTGTTATAAGTATATTTTGATGCATTTCTTTTTAAAAATGCAATAAATTCTTTTTTCTGAGGATATTGTCCATAAGAATCGAAAAATTCTGCTGACTTTTTGTTATAGAAGTAAAATGCAACCCAATGCATTCCTGGTTGGTATGAATAATCAGTGTTAGCTACAATCAATGCTGGATATTCACGAATTTCTTTTGGTAGTTTATCGGCCGAAAAAACCCCTTTAAATATTTTTTTAGTTTGAGGATGCTTGGAGAGCAAGTCCATGATTTGTATTGTATTCATTTTTACAAAAGTACTCGAATATTTCGATGCTTATCAATATCAATCATAGAGTCGTATTCACAATAAACAATGCAAGTAACAGCCTCAGCCAGAGGCTCAGAGAATCTTCCTTCTATTCTGATCGTTCCTTGAGAAATCAGGTTAGCGCAAACACTAGAATTGGAGTGATCAGCAGTTAAATCAAACGCTAATATAAAATTATTTTTGTCAAACATATCCTTGGAAATTTGGAGACCACGATCATAATGCTTAATTCCACAAGCTTTAAATAGTAAATTATATGCTCTTGAACTTAGGGTATTGGTAGGATTTGAGAAATCAAATTCAAGTGCCTGAGAAGGTACCTGTACTCCATTAACTAGCAGATTGAATCGTTGTATTTTAAAGTTTTCAAAATTAAAAGGATCTAATCCTCGATTTCCTGAGTATGCTCTGTTTTTTACCATACAAAAGGCCAAAAAATTTGGAATTTGACCAATAACTGCGTTATCGATGGATAATGTATTATTTCCTGGGTATATTGTGAATGATTTTACTTCAACTTTATTGTATGGGTATATTGCATTTTTTGATTGTAAAACGTGATGATGAGCTAATAAAATGCTGGGGTTGACTACTACATGATTCATGAACAGCTGGGCTTCCAAGATCTTTAGATTCGATTCAGTTTCGGTTTCCAATAAATAAAATGCTGTTTTTTCAATATTAAAAGTAATGCGCAAATCAACATTATTTACAAGCAGTTTTGGTTGGTTGAAAATATCTCCATGCACTTTTCCAAATAATTCTACTTTATTACTATTTTGAAACATGTTTTTAAGAATTTGACTGCCATCACTTTTAAATGGTGTTTGGGTACCATAATTTGGGAAATATCCTTGTGTTGCTAAATGACTTTCACTTGCATCACAACCATAGTTTAAAATTGTTTGCAAATATGATCTATAATGATAATTATTGTCGCTTTGGGAAACCAAAGTATTATTTAAATATACAGATGAGCTTCTAAATATAGAATGCAATATATTATTTGCTACACCAACAGCATTTCCTTCAATACTACTATTATCAATTTTTTTAAGTTGAACCACAAGTTTTAAGTAAACACTTGAAAGATCTCTGTAGGTTTCTCCATTTCCTAAACAAACGAATTCAATTGATGAAGCACTATCCAAAGAAGCAATAGGGTTGTATGAAACTTCTTCGGTTTTCAAAATACAGCTTTGCGTTGGATGAGGCTCAAAAAGATCCAATTCGCTTTTCATGCATTCAATGTGATTACTCATTTTGATTTGGAAAATATGTCACTAATTTTAAATTTTTTAGATGCTTTTTTTCTTGACTTTTTTGAACGCGTATGTTTACGACGTTGTTTAGTTGTTAAATGATTGCGATTTTTTCTTGGTCTCCTCTTTTTATGCCTTTTTCCTTTACCACTTTGTAATTTAGTAATTTTATGAATTGCTTTGTCAGATAGATTATGTAATGCGATTTTACTTTGTTCTTGAATGATATTTCGTAGAGGTTTTCGACCCAAATCATTTATAACAGCCTTTCCGGTTTCAGCAGCTTGATTTTTAAGTGCATTTATCCCTGACAGAAAAAGCGGCTTAATGTAATTAAAAAGTCCACTAAAGAAATTTCCAATACCACGACCATGCTGAACAATTCTTGGGGAAACATAGAGACTACCTATGTTACTTAAGCTTCCACCGCACTGATTTAAATAATATTGATGATAACATTTCGCCATGGTTGGTAAATCAATTCTAAATGTTAGTTTCCCTTAACATTATTATTTATAGACTTTTTCTTCTTTTTCTAAAATGCAGAGTTAGAAAAATTGGAACTGATGAAGTTTCAAAGGGGATTTTATATCCACTTGAATCAGTAATTAATATTGAAATTTCGTTTGGTGAAAAATTTTCAATAGGATAATATTCAACATTTCTAAACTGCATAAATTTTTCTTTTCCATTTGTAAATAAAACTCTTAAGCAACGTGGTCTTTTGCTTCCTACACAACGAGGCTTTATAATGTCCGTGTAAATAAATATTGCACCGCATTCCATCTCATCCGCTTTCATTGATGTCGATTTGTATCGAAATGTTTCAGAATTTACTAAACTTATAAATTCTGTTGAATTAGAGCTTGATTCTTCTGAATTATTTTCTTTTGTTTCTCTCCTTTTTTTAGGATTTTTTCGAAAAGAATTATTTAAATATATATCAGTTATACCGACTTCCCATTCCTCAGACATTGTTTCAGGAAGGTTTACAATATTTGTAAAAGCGCATTTTACATTATCAGGAAACACATTTAAGGAGTCATTGCTGAGCAATGTAATATAAAACTCGTTTTGAAAAAACATTTTAAGCTCTGCAGTTAAGAATATGAGATCCAATTTAATTTATTTTTACCAATTTGGATATTGTTTTCTTTGCGGTTTGCCCTTTGCAATTTTTCTAAATCACTTATATACTTAAGATTTCTTAGTGGATAGGGGGAATCTCTATTCTTTTTAACCTTATTTCTCAGTTTCAGTTTCTTTTCAGTAGAATTTCCTTTATAATTCTTGTTTTCTCAACTAATGATTTTTTTAAAATCTTATCATCAGTGAAAGAAGTATCTGCGAGTGTTCGTTTATTATTAATTGGAATTGAAACAGATTTCTCAGATGATTGTTCTTCTTCATCGCTGGGTAAAATGGCTAAATCGGGTAAATCCTCTCTTTTAAATGATGACTCGTTCTTGTATTCTTTAGAAGTACTGGCAATAGAATCTTTCCAATCATCTATATATGTTTGGGTTTCTACATTTTGATTTAATGAAAACGGGGGTTTCGATACCGATTGATGCAAAACAGCTTTGTTTCTCTTTTTATTTTGGTATGCACATAATTCTTGTTGAATTTTAATCCATTTATCATAATCACTAATTTTTTTATTGTTTAAAATTGGTAAAAATTTTAAATTTATAAGATCATTTCCTCGATCATTTACTAAAAGTTTATGGTATGCATTTGGATGCATTAAGATTACTTTATTTAGCTCATGCTTACTTTTAATCATGATTCAAAATTTTTCCAAAAATCCCAGAAAGCAATGAACTTATTAAAATTGGTAAAAATCCGCCTTTTTGAATAAGAACTCTTCTCTTAGAATTTAAAGATTGTTTTGAGCTGGAAATATGTCGTAATACATTTTTATACTTTTTTAATGAATTTAAGATATTTTTTGATATTTTATGGTTTCCTTTTAAAGTATTTATCACTATCTCCGACAATGTTTTTACTAACTCGCTATCACTATTGCAAATAATCGCTTTTCGAAGTTTATTATTTGCTTTTTTGAGCACATACAATAAATGTTTGTTCGCTTTCAATCGCCTTATGCTCTTTTTGCAAACCATTTTCATCTGAATAGCAAATTGAATATAATGGATTAAAAATCTCTGTTCTAAATCTTAAAAGATCATTTATTCCTTGCGTAAGATCAATAAGTAAATAACCATGAGGTTCATTCGTGACTTCTTTATATATTCTAAAAAGTTCTTTAGGGTTTTCAGGATATATCTGTCTAGCTAAACATTGAAATTGTAATTTGTCTCTAGGATTTTTAAATGCCACAATGTATTTTGTATTTAGTGATATGTCTCGGGTGTGAGTAGATTTATGAAATATATTTTGTGTTACAACAATTACAGATAAATTTCGATGATGAGATCCTTTGGTAAAAAGTTCACATACATTTTTATTAAATGCTCCCATCATCAAATCATCTAATACCAAAAGTATAGGTTCATTATTTTCATTTTCAATGGAGTCAGGTACCCCATGGTAATATTCAATATTGGTAAAATTTGGTTTCGCTTGCTCTTCACCGTAACACCATATTATTCTATCTATTGAAGTACTTATTAAGTCCTTCCTTCCATTTATTAAATTTTTCAAAAATGTTGTTTTACCCGATCCTGAGGGACCACAAATAAGCATCGTAAAAGGATGAACAAATTGTGTAAACATTTTGATAAAAGTTTTTTGTTTATTCAATGCTAATTATCAAAAAAAAAAAATGTTTCTAATGATTTTTTTCCTGGTCCCGTTTTTTAGCGCAGTCCTTTTCAAAATGAGTATCAGAACCACAATAGTTGCAGTATATAAGTTGACTGTATCCTTTTTTACGAGGATCTTTTCCAAAGATGCGATCCATTTTGCTAAAACAACTTCTCAATTAAAGTACTAAAAATCATACTGTTTATTAAAGTAATTTATACATATGATTCTCCGTTATAGTATATATCGTAATTACAGTTTTCTAAAATTACAAAAAGCTTAAATAAATTATTTAGAGCACATCTAAGCTTAAGTTTTTTGTGAATTTTACAGTTGGTAAAAAAATTAGGATAACATGTCAGGCTCTTTCCTATATCTATATCGATAATATTATTCGATAGAAACTTTGATAAAAATTCCTTTTTTACTTCGCCACGTACAATTATATTGGAAAACTTATTTAGTGGAGAAAGTACATCGCTTAAGCAGTTATAGGGTATTTCTCCTTCCATCCAGTCCAATCCGTTTATGTTTTTTCGATGAATATTATGTTGTTGTAATGTATCATAATTCAACTCCTTAATGTTGTATGGAGGTTTGAAGTGAAAGAAGTTTGGTATTACAGTTCCTCCAGGCATGAAGGCCAATTCCTTAACAAAAATTTGATTGTTATTTCCAACAACATATTGAAAATCTACTATAACGGAATTTGATCTATCAAATTTAGTCATTTTAGAATGAGTTTTAAATGTAAACTGACTTTGGTGTCTACATTTTAGGTCTTTATATACCATTCATTTTATTATATAATACATGCATTATGTAATATATAATATAAAAGTTGCTCTCACATCTTAGGAGTTTGTATATATGGATATATATTTCATTTCATTATGTAATACATAATGTATAATATATATATATATGTATATACGTCATACTAAGCCCTTTATAAACCACACATTTTAGTAACTAATTTCAGTTTGTTAATAACATTCAGATTCAATGGATACACTCCAAGCTAAAAGAGAAAGAGCCATAAGAAAAAAACAGAACCATGAAGTTATATTTGGTTTTGAATATTTTGTGGCTCAAAATTTGAAAATAAAATGTGGATTTTCGACATCTAGAAAATTTACTCCAATGATTTGGATGCAGCAGCACAAAAACAATTATATTGGATTTGATAAAGAAGAATGGATGCAACTGCTTACATACAAGGAATTTATACAATTAAAGATTGATCAATATGACTTCCTAATGTCTGATACAGTTTTGGATCACCCTATTTTATCAACTATTAAATGTAATTTTAGATTTAGAAAATCAGATAAACAATATGTTCTGATACTAAATCAATTCGGTAATAAAATTGAAATAGATAGTGAAACTTGGAGATCATTAATTCGCCTAGCTATATTTTTAACTACATTTTTATGTTGGAACACTATATTAAAACAGCAAATATCCTATCTGTACTATAATCATATCATTCCGAAGTGTGTCTCTTTACAAAAATTCGATATTCAATTATCTGATTTAGATGGTAACTATGATAAAAATGTTCAAATAGATTTAACACGTTTATGTTTCGAAATATCTAAAAAAATGACAAAAGAAATAAAAGAAGATGTAATTCATTATAAGAAATCATTAATCTCTAAGACCTCAGACATTAACAATAAAAAATAAGTTTTTTTTTTTAAATAAAAATGAGTAAGCAACAAGTTGTTGATGAAATACATAAATCTTGTAGAAAAAATTTTTTACGTCGAAAGTTCGTTCAAAAAGGGTTTCATGATACTTGGCAAATTGATTTGGTTGAAATGATCCCCTATTCCAATCAGAATAATGGATATAAATATTTACTAACGGTTATTGATACATTTTCAAAATATGCTTTTGCTAAGCCTGTAAAATCAAAATCGGCAATGGATGTTGCAACTGTTATGAAATCTATATTGAAAGATTCCAAATACAAGCCAAAAAATATACATTCCGATCAAGGAAAAGAATTTATAATCAACTCTTTAAAGAACTTATAAAGAAAAATAATATAAATCATTATCATACATTTACACACCTTAAGGCTTCGATTTGTGAACGATTTAACAGAACTTTAAAAAATAGGATGTGGAAAATGTTTAGTTTTAATGGAAATTATCGATGGATTACCCATTTGAATTCGCTTGTAGAAGACTACAACCATTCTTACCACAGAACTATAAAAATGAGGCCAATCGATGTTTGTAAACAGAATGAAGAGTTTATTTTGAAAAAATGTTATAACATTGTTAAGGTATTTCCAAGGCATAAATATGTAGTAGGAGACCATGTTAGAATAAGCAAATACAAGGGTGTATTTGTTAAAGGATATGAACCTAACTGGACCACTGAAATATTTACAATTTCAAAAATAAGGACTACATTCCCAGTTACTTACGAGCTCATTGATTATAAGGGTGACCCTATAAAAGGTACATTTTATGAAGCTGAAATTCAAAAAGTTAAAGACAAAAGTGCATTCCTAGTTGAAAAAGTAATAAAAAGAAAAAAAGACCAAATTTTTGTAAAATGGCTAGGTTTTGATGAAACACATAACTCATGGATAAATAAAACAGATTTATTAAAATAAAATTTTACAATTTGGAATTTATTTATACAAATTATACATACATATATACATTTTTAATTATTATTATTATTTATATACATTTTTAATTTTTATTATTATTATTTATTTTTATTTTATTTTTTTGTTTTTTTTTTTTTATTTTTATTTTTATTTATTTATTTTTTTTTTGTCGCTTATTTAATATTTTTAAAAATACGTACAATATTATTGACATTATCCATTTGTATTTAATAAAGATCTTAATTTATAATGACCATATGCTAAAGTATTAATATTACAAGCTAATACCCATCTTTTATCATCTCTAGGGCTAAGACTTACTTTATTAACTACATCAGTATATAACTGATGGCCCCTACTTCTTATACATCTTTGTTCTCCATAGTACGTTTTCATATGTCTAATACATTCAATATAATCTAAATGACACAGTTTTTTGATTACTGATTGCTTAACACCCTTAACTTTCTTTGTATCTATATATTCGTCATTGTTTTCTACTAAAAATGAATATGCTTTAGCTTTTAGACCCGCGAAAGAGGTCATAATTTTTCCAGCATTTTCATCTTTGAATAAGCCCAATTCTTTGTTGTTAGCTTGAATAATGTTGAATCGGTTTCCTGTCTCATAATTTGATGTGTCAAAACGGCTAGAATTTTTTTTTATTATTTTGTATATATCCTCTTCACAGGAAACTATAAAAGAGTCTGTATCCATATATATTATTTTTGCTGAGGGACACTCTACTAATAAAAAGTTATAATAGTAATCATACATTAGCCATTTGGACAAATCGAGAACAGTAAATCCAATATAAATAGGCTTATCATACAAAATTGAAGTCTTTGTAGTCTCAATTGCCGCTAAATTTTCTCCAAAAATTTCTAAACTATGAAAATTATTCCTTGCAACTAGTTGTCTAAACCCTGGAGAGTTTTGCGCCGATTCATAACGAGTTACTAGTGTTATTTCTCGACGCTTTTCTACGTTTTCCATGGTTTTGCCGTATACGGCATTATTCATTAATTTATAAAAATTTTTTTCAAATTCATTTTTTGCTATTTTTCTATGTTGGGTATTTAAATCTATATAGGGCTTTAACCAGTATGACTGATTAAAAGATAAAATTCTATGAATTTTCTTTAATTTTAATCCCTGTTTAAGACACAATTGAAGCTGTTTTAAATGAATAATATAAAACTCTTTAGAATTTAAATCAGCTATTAATTTTGGTTGTTTTCCTCCTGGGGGAACCTTGTTTTCAGGACAAAATGGTAGACTGTTATGTTTGTCATGAATTTCATCAGGATATTCTAAATCTACTTCTAAAATATATCCTGTGTCTCCTGAGGAATCAGCATTTTCTACATCAAATAAATTGGTTTCATTTTCGCTTAAAAATTGAAAATTTGAAAATGGGAGTTTTTGGCTCATAGCCCAACCATATAAATTATTTGCGTCAATATACGACAAATAATTTTTTGGTTTTGTTTTATCATAATTTCTCATGTACTCATTATTTGCTTTTGAAATTCTTTGAGTACATTGAGTCAGACCGCCCCGTATACCTCTTTTAACAAAATTGTAAATGTTGGGGTCACTTATTAAATCTAATTCTACTTTAGTATACTTCAGCATAGCATCCCATGAAATAGATGGGGCTGAAACATAATTAACAGGGTCTAATTTATAAATTTTTGAGCATATATTACGGAAGTTTTCAAAAACGTCTGCTAAAATTAGTACGTCACTCTCCAAATACAATTTCATATAGTCTTTTAGAGTTCTGCACTGAAACGAACTCCAAATTTCTTTAGCGAAATTGTATTCGCTAATACTACACTCTTCGTCTTTCAACGAATTATAAAAATATTCCCTAGGAGGAAGTTCGGTTTCATTGAATTTTTCAAAACTATCCAAATAATCATAGGGAAATACTCCCTTTCTTCTCATTTGCCTAAACTTCTCTCCACTAAATTTTGATTTTAATATTTTAAAATCTTTATCTTCCATGTTGTAAGCTAATTTTTCTAAACTAGAATTTAAAAACCTATTGGAATCTATGTACTTTATAGTATAATTAGTCTTTCCCTTTTCAAAAATTGTCTGATTTAGAGCAATATATAACTCTTTAGTAGAGGGTATTGGTTTCAATTTACCCCCTAGGGCATTAATAAAGAGGTGGATATCGTATCTTGATAAATTATGAAAAACTACAGGGAAATAAGCTTTTAACTTAAAACTATCTTTACAACTTCTATGGATAGGACCTTGGTATTTACCCGTGAACTGGTTAAAATATTGTACGCGTTCATCCGTACTGATGACCTCTTCACACGCATAGCAGTTCCCATGCTCCTGGTAGTCCTCATCGCAGATGTCAAAGTTATATATAGGTTTTTTTGATCCCTTCCAGTATTTGCTATATAAGGCCATTGTCTCCTCTTCCAAAGTTTTAACAAAAACCTTCATACAGTCATGTCCTGTAATTTGTAAAAAGGAAAAATTTATTAACTTTAAAACTTTTCATTTATTTTAAAATAATTTATTTACCTTCATAGGTCCATAATTTATTCAGCTGAGGGTTGTATTTATGGGCAACATAAAACGAAACAGCACATGCTGTATGTTTCTGCACAGGCTTGGTATAGGATTCGTTTGGATTATTTGAGGCTGTTTGGTAATGTTCCAAAACTGCCTCAATGTCCGCATAAATTACCACGGGTGGTGCCAGTTTTTTTGAAAAATTTTCAAATTTGGTTTTAGTGTTTGGTTGTGGGTATAGTGAAGCCACTTGACCGCACTCCTTTAGATTGTGGGTCTTGTTAGTGCTGCAATAAAATTGTAGGCAATTTCTACAAAAATATCTCTCCGAATTTGAGTTGTTCACTTGTGATTTACACAATGTTTTTATGCTTGTAATGTACGCATAATGCAAACAATTTTTTTTAGGATTTTCTATTCCCAATATATCGATATGATGGATTTTTACTTCTTTAGTTCTAATTGTAGGACCTTCTATGCGACCATCATAAATTTCATATACATTTATGCTGTAATTTGAGTTATTTTTCTCGAACAGCTTTATTCCATTCTTTGTAATGGGAAACTCTATTCCCGAAAAGTTTAATATTTGTTGTTCATATGTTATAATTGGTTGGCTAATATCAAAAATCCCATAAAATGAAGTTCTGGGCAGTTTTTCGCGAGCTGATTTTTTTTGCGCTGATGTACCAAAATTTATTTGAATGTGTTTCATATATGCTATGTGAGCCAAAATACACCACTTAAAACAATAAATGTCATTATTTTTAACATTTATGAGAGCATTTCTTTTTCTTATGCTCTTAGGTGCTTCAACATATCCTGATCCAGGAAGGTGCTCTAGCTTTAATATTTGTATTTCATAAAATGTAAAATGCTTAATAGCCCATCCAGAATCCCTCTCCTGGAATTCATCGGCTTTTGCAATTAACATTTCGTTATCGTCATTTAAAATGTATTCGACGTCATTATATGAGCTGACGTAAATTGCTTTATAGTTTGTCGAGAAATGTTTTGTTTCCTCTTGCATCTTATCAGTTTCTTCAGTCGGTTTTACATATTTTCCATGAACTGATAGACGCACTTTTATAGCTCTTAATTCGCTAAGTGCATATTTTATAATGTTTATAAGATTATTTTTACATCCAATGTAAAATTCTTTTAAATCTAGATCGCGCACTCCGAATACTTTATACTTTTTTGTGTAAAAAGTATCACTTTGGGTTATAGGAAAAATGTTAGCATTTTGCCACACAAGTTTCCTTAATGCTGCTCTATGATTTGGAGAATGTAAATGAATTCTTTCCTCAACGAAAGCACAATTTTGCTTACAATCGGGACAAATATTCTTCTCAGCAATTATGCGGTCTAGTCTAGCCCTTTTTGATGTTGATGGCTGTTCTTCAATATCCATGGGTTGCCCCTCTTGAGGGCTAGTTTCCTTGGACACACCAGCCTTCCGTTTGACCGCTGATGATACGTTGAAAATACTATGTTTTGATGTAGTTCCTTGGTTCCTGATTCCTTGAATTTTTGGTTGTTGATTTTCCTCCTGCTTTTTGGTCACCGTTGTTCGCGAACGATACAAAGCTTTCGCCAAACCGTTGGCCTGAGATTTCTTCTTCATCTCCGAGAAGGCATTTCGAGGTCCTTCACATCGATCATAATGAGTTATAAACTCATTCACACTAATAACTTTAGAGCACAAGTCACACGCAACTTTCGACTCCATTTTTATGATTTAGGTTTTTGTTTTTATTTTTTTGTAAAAAGAAAAAGCGTAAAAATTGCTTTAACCGGCAAGGCAAGATTTATACTAAAAATTTGATTCTTAGCATAAACCTATTGATCCTCGAAAACGGAAAACAGGTACTTGTGTTTGAATGTATTGGTATCATCAATACATGTACATGAGTTAACGCATGAAAACCACCCCAATTTTCCCCACATTTTTCCGGTTAATGAATCGGGAAAACCAATCAGAAGACTCGAAAGAAAAGATAACGCTTAGAGCCTAGAGCCTACAGTAGGGAGTAAATAGGCAATCGGCTGATTTCTTGCGTCATATCCGTGTATGCATGTATATGTTGGTGGGAACGTAAATCCACAATCCAATATACACTCACATATATATATAATCCTAAATAAAAAATACATATTGACCTTTCATCCGACCCTGACATAAATATGTCTCCTGCAAGAAAGTGATAAAAAGGGATCGCAGCAGGTCAATTGGTTCCTTTTTTTTTTCTTGACCCTTCAGGGTGGATTTTCACTTTTCTACGAAAAGGTTTTCTTGTGATATACTTACTCCTTGTAAAATTCTGTATTATATTTTATATTATAAAATTAAATTTCTGTACATAAGTCCGAGTTAATTTAAAATTAATTAAAAAAGAATTGGAGTAAAAAATCCTTTTAAATGATATGCAACACCATAATAAAATTTTGGATATTTTTTTTTTAAATAATTATTTGTTCTTCATCATTAATTTTAAATTAATTACAAAATAATTATAATAAAATACATTTTTAAATGAACTGCAGCACCATGAATATAATTTTTGTAAATAAGCATTTTATTTTTTGTTAATCAATTTTATTTATTTTTCACGATCCTGAATCTTATTTATTTTTTCACGATCCTGAATCTTAGACAGGTATCTTAAGTGGACAGTTGAATTTGTAGGGAATTAGGCAAACGGCGTATAAGCACCAGAAAAATTTTAGTAGTAAATTAGGCAAACGATGATCCTAGCAAGTTTCATTTTTACATGATCTTTTCTTTACATGCATATTTCCCTTAATGGGACCCAATGCAAGATATCAGAAAATATAGAAAACATAGACAAGATATCAGAAAATATAGAAAACATAGACGGCGATGATCCTGGCAAGTATAATTTTTGGCATGATCGTTTGCTTTTATGCCAATAGAGGGCGTATAAAATATTACGGTAGATGGCGCTGCCCAATTTTACACAAACTTGACCCATAGATGGCGCCACTAAATTTACGTCGTACGCCGTTTGCCTAATTACATACTACTAAAATTTTTCTGGTGCTTATACGCCGTTTGCCTAATTCCCTACAAATTCAACTGTCCACTTAAGATACCTGTCTAAGATTCAGGATCGTGAAAAAATAAATAAGATTCAGGATCGTGAAAAAATAAATAAAATTGATTAACAAAAAATAAAATGCTTATTTACAAAAATTATATTCATGGTGCTGCTCATTTAAAAGTATATTTTACCACAATTCTTTTGTAATTAATTTAAAATTAATGATGAAGAACAAATAATTATTTACAAAAAAAATATCCAAAATTATATTATGGTGTTGCATATCATTTAAAAGCATTTTTTACTTCAATTCTTTTTTAATTAATTAACTCGGACTTATATAAAGACATTTAATTTTATAATATAAAATATAATATAGAATTTTACAAGGAGTAGTAAATCACAAGAAAACCTTTTGGTAGACAAGTAAAATTCCACCCTGAAGGGTCAAGAAAAAAGGTACCAATTGACCTGCTGCGATCCCTTTTTATCACTTTCTTGCAGGAGACATATTTATGTCAGGGTCGGATGAAAGGTCAATATGTATTTTTTATTTAGGAGTATACATATACATATGAGTGTATATTGGATTGTGGATTTACGTTCCCACCAACATATACATGCATACACGGATATAACGCAATAAATCATCCGATTTCCTATTTACTCCCTACTATTATCCATTTGTATTTAATAAGATCTTAATTATAATGACCCATATGCTAAAGTTTAATATTACAAAGCTATCCCATCTTTTATCATCTCTAGGGCTAAGACTTCTTTATTAACTACATCAGTATATAACTGATGGCCCCTACTTCTTATACATCTTTGTTCTCCATAGTACGTTTTCATATGTCTAATACATTCAAATATATCTAAATGACACAGTTTTTTTGATTACTGATTGCTTAACACACCTTAACTTTCTTTGTATCTATATATTGTCATTTTTTTCTACTAAAAATGAATATGCTTTAGCTTTTAGACCCGCGAAAGAGGTCATAATTTTTTCCAGCAATTTTCATCTTTGATAAGCCCATTCTTTGTTGTTAGCTTGAATAATGTTGAATCGGTTTCCTGTCTCATAATTTGATGTGTCAAAACGGCTAGAATTTTTTTTTTATTATTTTTGTATATCTCCTCTTCACAGGAAACTATAAAAGAGTCTGTATCCATATATTTATTTTTGCTGAGGGACACTCTACTAATAAAAAGTTATAATAGTAATAATACATTAGCCATTGGACAATCGAGAACAGTAAATCCAATATAAATAGGCTTATCATACAAAATGAAGTCTTTGTAGTCTCAATTGCAGCTAAATTTTCTCCAAAAATTTCTAAACTATGAAATTAGTCCTTGCAACTAGTTGTCTAAAACCCTGGAGAGTTTTGCGCCGATTCATAACGAGTTACTAGTGTTATTTCTCGACGCTTTTCTACGTTTTCCATGGTTTTTGCCGTATACGGCATTATTCATTAATTTATAAAAATTTTTTTCAAATTTCTTTTTTGCTTTTTCTATGTTGGGTATTTAAATCTATATAGGGCTTTTAACCAGTATGAACTGATTAAAAGATAAAATTCTATGAATTTTCTTTAATTTTAATCCCTGTTTAAGACACAATTGAAGCTGTTTTTAATGAATAATATAAAACTCTTTAGAATTTACATCAGCCATTAATTTTTGTTGTTTTCCTCCTGGGTGAACCTTGTTTTCAGTACAAAATGGTAGACTGTTATGTTTGTAATGACTTTCATCAGCATATTCTAAATCTACTTCTAAATATATCCTGTGTCTCCTGAGGAAATCAGCATTTTCTACATCAAATAAATTGGTTTCATTTCGCTTAAAAATTGAAATTTTTGAAAATGGGAGTTTTTGGCTTCATAGCCCAACCCATATAAATTATTTGCGTCAATATACGACAAATAATTTTTTGGTTTTGTTTTTCATATTTCTCATGTACTCATTATTTGCTTTTGAAATTCTTTGAGTACATTGTTCAGACCGCCCCGTATACCTCTTTTAACAAATTGAAATGTTGGGGTCACTTATTAAATCTAATTCCTATTTTAGTATACTTCAGCATAGCATCCCATGAATATAGATGGGGCTGAAACATAATTAACAGGGTCTAATTTATAAATTTTGAGCATATATTACGGAAGTTTCAAAAACGTCTGCTAAAATTAGTACGTCACTCTCCAAATACAATTCATATAGTCTTTTAGAGTTCTGCACTGAAACGAACTCCCAAATTTCTTTAGGCGAAATTGTATTTCGCTAATACTACAACTCTTCGTCTTTCAACGAATTAGAAAATATTCCCTAGGAGGAAGTCGGTTTCATTGATTTTTTCAACTATCCAAATAATCATAGGGAAATACTCCCTTTTCTTCTCATTTGCCTAAACTTCTCTCCACTAAATTTTTGATTTTAATATTTTAAAATCTTTATCTTCCATGTGTAAGCTAATTTTTTCTAACTAGAATTTAAAAACCTATTGGAATCTATTTACTTTATAGTATAATTAGTCTTTCCCTTTTCAAAAATTGTCTGATTTAGAGCAATATATAACTCTTTAGTAGAGGGTATTGGTTTCAATTTTACCCCCTAGGGCATTAATAAAGAGGTGGATATCGTATCTTGATAAATTAT
>NW_027222887.1:47500-55990 GCF_030179905.1 Drosophila bipectinata | reverse complement strand
TATTGGGTTTTGATGCAAGCTCTTGATCAAAGTATCACGAGTGTTTATTAATCGCAAACAAATTCTTTAATGAGAGATGCATTCATGTATTATCGATTGAAAATTTGGTATAACTCCAATTACTCAGGTATGATCCAATTCAAGGACATTGCCAGGTAGGGAGTTTGACTGGGGTGTACATCTCTCAAATAATAACGGAGGTGTCCCAAGGCCAGCTCAGTGCGGACAGAAACCACACATAGAGCAAAAGGGCAAATGCTGACTTGATCTCGGTGTTCAGTACACACAGGGACAGCAAAAGCTCGGCCTATCGATCCTTTTGGTTTAAAGAGTTTTTAACAAGAGGTGTCAGAAAAGTTACCATAGGGATAACTGGCTTGTGGCGGCCAAGTTCATAGCGACGTCGCTTTTTGATCCTTCGATGTCGCTCTTCCTATCATTGTGAAGCAAAATTCACCAAGCGTTGGATTGTTCACCCATGCAAGGGAACGTGAGCTGGGTTTAGACCGTCGTGAGACAGGTTAGTTTTACCCTACTAATGACAAAACGTTGTTGCGACAGCATTCCTGCGTAGTACGAGAGGAACCGCAGGTACGGACCAATGGCACAATACTTGTTCGAGCGAACAGTGGTATGACGCTACGTCCGTTGGATTATGCCTGAACGCCTCTAAGGTCGTATCCGTGCTGGACTGCAATGATAAATAAGGGCAATTTGCATTGTATGGCTTCTAAACCATTTAAAGTATTATTTATATTTTAAACGACAATGGATGTGATGCCAATGTAATTGTAACATAGTAAATGGGAGGATCTTTGATCACGTGATGCCCTGCTAGTTACATATGAAAACATTATTTAATACAATGACAAAGCCTAGAATCAATTGTAAACGACTTTTGTAACGGGCAAGGTGTTGTAAGTGGTTGAGCAGCTGCCATACTGCGATCCACTGAAGCTTATCCTTTGCTTGATGATTCGAAATATAAAAAAAATGTAAATATGCATGTGTAAATATGTATATTTAGTATAAAAAATCTTTATATGCTATATCTAAGAAAGCATATAAGGATTTATCACGGGTTGTCCACGTTTCCCTACTAATTGTGGCCACTAACCTACTACTAACTAACTAACTGTTTCGTCATCTTATTAGTGACGTGAAAAATGAAAATAATATTTTTCATTTATATTGTTATAAGTCTTAAACCTTAAGACGGCGGGAGTTGAATTACTTTCGTTTAGGTAGCCAAATGCCTCGTCATCTTATTAGTGACGTGAAAAATGAAAATAATATTTTTCATTTATATTGTTATAAGTCTTAAACCTTATAACGGCGGAAGATGAATTACTTTCTTTTAGGTAGCCAAATGCCTCGTCATCTTATTAGTGACGTGAAAAATGAAAATAATATTTTTCATTTATATTGTTATAAGTCTTAGAGCTTTAGACGGCGGGAGTTGAATTACTTTCGCATAGGTAGCCAAATGCCTCGTCATCTTATTAGTGACGCGCATGATTCAATTCAAGAGATTCCTTCTGTCCCTATTTAAAACCTCACGGATATTAAAAATATTAAACATATATTGTTATAAGTCTTAAACCTTAAGACGGCGGGAGTTGAATTACTTTCGCATAGGTAGCCAAATGCCTCGTCATCTTATTAGTGACGTGAAAAATGAAAATAATATTTTTCATTTATATTGTTATAAGTCTTAACTTTAAGACGGCGGGAGTTGAATTACTTTCGCATAGGTAGCCAAATGCCTCGTCATCTTATTAGTGACGTGAAAAATGAAAATAATATTTTTCATTTATATTGTTATAAGTCTTAAACCTTATAACGGCGGAAGATGAATTACTTTCGTTTAGGTAGCCAAATGCCTCGTCATCTTAATAGTGACGTGAAAAATGAAAATAATATTTTTCATTTTATATTGCTTATAAGTCTTAACTTTAAGACGGCGGGAGTTGAATTACTTTAAATGCCTCGTCATCTTATTAGTGACGTGAAAAATGAAAATAATATTTTTCATTTATATTGTTATAAGTCTTAAACCTTATAACGGCGGAAGATGAATTACTTTCGTTTAGGTAGCCAAATGCCTCGTCATCTTATTAGTGACGTGAAAAATGAAAATAATATTTTTCATTTATATTGTTATAAGTCTTAAACTTTAAGACGGCGGGAGTTGAATTACTTTCGCATAGGTAGCCAAATGCCTTGTCATCTTATTAGTGACGCGCATGATTCAATTCAAGAGATTCCTTCTGTCCCTATTTAAAACCTCACGGATATTAAAAATATTAAACATATATTGTTATAAGTCTTAAACCTTAAGACGGCGGGAGTTGAATTACTTTCGCATAGGTAGCCAAATGCCTCGTCATCTTATTAGTGACGCGCATGATTCAATTCAAGAGATTCCTTCTGTCCCTATTTAAAACCTCACGGATATTAAAAATATTAAACATATATTGTTATGTCTTAAACCTTAAGACGGCGGGAGTTGAATTACTTTCGCATAGGTAGCCAAATGCCTCGTCATCTTATTAGTGACGCGCATGATTCAATTCAAGAGATTCCTTCTGTCCCTATTTAAAACCTCACGGATATTAAAAATATTAAACATATATTGTTATAAGTCTTAAACCTTAAGACGGCGGGAGTTGAATTACTTTCGCATAGGTAGCCAAATGCCTTGTCATCTTATTAGTGACGCGCATGATTCAATTCAAGAGATTCCTTCTGTCCCTATTTAAAACCTCACGGATATTAAAAATATTAAACATATATTGTTATAAGTCTTAAACCTTAAGACGGCGGGAGTTGAATTACTTTCGCATAGGTAGCCAAATGCCTCGTCATCTTATTAGTGACGCGCATGATTCAATTCAAGAGATTCCTTCTGTCCCTATTTAAAACCTCACGGATATTAAAAATATTAAACATATATTGTTATAAGTCTTAAACCTTAAGACGCGGTCAGTTGAATTACTTTCGCATAGGTAGCCAAATGCCTCGTCATCTTATTAGTGACGCGCATGATTCAATTCAAGAGATTCCTTCTGTCCCTATTTAAAACCTCACGGATATTAAAAATATTAAACATATATTGTTATAAGTCTTAAACCTTAAGACGGGGGGAGTTGAATTACTTTCGCATAGGTAGCCAAATGCCTCGTCATCTTATTAGTGACGCGCATGATTCAATTCAGAGATTCCTTCTGTCCCTATTTAAAACCTCACGGATATTAAAAATATTAAACATATATTGTTATAAGTCTTAAACCTTAAGACGGCGGGAGTTGAATTACTTTCGCAGAGGTAGCCAAATGCCTCGTCATCTTATTAGTGACGCGCATGATTCAATTCAAGAGATTCCTTCTGTCCCTATTTAAAACCTCACGGATATTAAAAATATTAAACATATTTTATATGGATATAATCGTATGGATAACCAAATATGGCGGGAGTTGTACTCCTATTCGCATGAGGAGACGAAACCGTGTTCAAAAAGGTATTAGTAGTGGTGTTCGCCTACAATATAATATTAAATAATATTATATTAAACAGAAGACGCCAGTATTAATATATAAGCATATGGTTAGATACATATGCATATAAAATATATGAAACTATTGGATATTAAAAAAAAAAATATATATGAATATGAAAAATATTTAATGTATATGGAATATATGGTAGGGATGATGTTAGCTACGCATATAATATATAATATAATAATTTAATTATATTATATTAAAAAATATTAAAAAATATATTAAAAATATTAAAAATATTTTCATATGGATATGCAATCGTATGGATATCCAAATATGTGTGGGAAAGTCATACTTCCATACGATAAATGACCGGATTGACGAAACCGTGTTCAAAAAGTATATAGGGTAGGTGGTGTTCGGCCTACCAATATAATATTAAAATAATATTATATTAAACAGAAGATCGCCAGTATTAATATATAAGCATATGGTTATGAATACATATGCATATAACATATATGAAAATATATGAATATATAAAAAAAATATATATGGAATATGAAAATATTTATATGTATATGGAATATATGGTAGGTGATGATGTTAGCCTACCATATAATATATAATATAATAATTTAATTATATTATATTAAATATGGAAATATTAAAAATATATTAAAAATATTAAAAATATTTTCATATGGATATGCAATCGTATGGATATCCAAATATGTGTGGGAAAGTCATACTTCCCATACAATAAATGACCGGATTGACGAAACCGTGTTCAAAAAGGTATATAGGGTAGGTGGTGTTAGGCGTGCCAATATAATATTAAAATAATATTATATTAAACAGAAGACCGCCAGTATTAATATATGAGCATATGGTTATGAATACATATGCATATAACATATATGAAAATATATGAATATAAAAAAATATATATGGATATGAAAATATTTATATGTATATGAAATATATGGTGATAGCCTACCATATAATATATAATATAATAATTTAATTATATTATATTAAATATGGAAATATTAAAAATATATTAAAAATATTAAAAATATTTTCATATGGATATGCAATCGTATGGATATCCAAATATGTGTGGGAAAGTCATACTTCCCATACAATAAATGACCGGATTGACGAAACCGTGTTCAAAAGGTATATAGGGTAGGTGGTGTTCGGCCTACCAATATAATATTAAAATAATATTATATTAAACAGAAGACCGCCAGTATTAATATATAAGCATATGGTTATGAATACATATGCATATAACATATATGAAAATATATGAATATAAAAAAATATATATGGATATGAAAATATTTATATGTATATGAAATATATGGTAGGTGATGGTGATAGCCTACCATATAATATATAATATAATAATTTAATTATATTATATTAAATATGGAAATATTAAAAATATATTAAAAAGCTTAAAAATAATTTCATATGGTGCAATCGTATGGATATCCAAATATGTGTGGGAAAGTCATACTTCCCATACAATAAATGACCGGATTGACGAAACCGTGTTCAAAAAGGTATATAGGGTAGGTGGTGTTCGGCCTACCAATATAATATTAAAATAATATTATATTAAACAGAAGACCGCCAGTATTAATATATGAGCATATGGTTATGAATACATATGCATATAACATATATGAAAATATATGAATATAAAAAAATATATATGGATATGAAAATATTTATATGTATATGAAATATATGGTAGGTGATGGGATAGCCTACCATATAATATATAATATAATAATTTAATTATATTATATTAAATATGGAAATATTAAAAATATATTAAATATTAAAAATATTTTCATATGGATATGCAATCGTATGGATATCCAAATATGTGTGGGAAAGTCATACTTCCCATACAATAAATGACCGGATTGACGAAACCGTGTTCAAAAAGGTATATAGGGTAGGTGTGTGTTCAGCCTGCCAATATAATATTAAATAATATTATATTAAACAGAAGACCGCCAGTATTAATATATAAGCATATGGTTATGAATACATATGCATATAACATATATGAAAATATATGAATATAAAAAAAATATATATGGATATGAAAATATTTAATGTATATATGAAATAATGGTAGGTGATGATGTTAGCCTACCATATAATATATAATATAATAATTTAATTATATTATATTAAATATGGAAATATTAAAAATATATTAAAAATATTAAAAATATTTTCATATGGATATGCAATCGTATGGATATCCAAATATGTGTGGGAAAGTCATACTTCCCATACAATAAATGACCGGATTGACGAAACCGTGTTCAAAAAGGTATATAGGGTAGGTGGTGTTCAGCCTGCCAATATAATATTAAAATAATATTATATTAAACAGAAGATCGCCAGTATTAATATATAAGCATATGGTTATGAATACATATGCATATAACATATATGAAAATATATGAATATAAAAAAATATATATGGATATGAAAATATTTATATGTATATGGAATATATGGTAGGTGATGATGTTAGCCTACCATATAATATATAATATAATAATTTAATTATATTATATTAAATATGGAAATATTAAAAATATATTAAAAATATTAAAAATATTTTCATATGGATATGCAATCGTATGGATATCCAAATATGTGTGGGAAAGTCATACTTCCCATACAATAAATGACCGGATTGACGAAACCGTGTTCAAAAAGGTATATAGGGTAGGTGGTGTTCAGCCTGCCAATATAATATTAAAATAATATTATATTAAACAGAAGACCGCCAGTATTAATATATGAGCATATGGTTATGAATACATATGCATATAACATATATGAAAATATATGAATATAAAAAAATATATATGGATATGAAAATATTTATATGTATATGAAATATATGGTAGGTGATGAGGATAGCCTACCATATAATATATAATATAATAATTTAATTATATTATATTAAATATGGAAATATTAAAAATATATTAAAAATATTAAAAATATTTTCATATGGATATGCAATCGTATGGATATCCAAATATGTGTGGGAAAGTCATACTTCCCATACAATAAATGACCGGATTGACGAAACCGTGTTCAAAAAGGTATATAGGGTAGGTGGTGTTCGGCCTACCAATATAATATTAAAATAATATTATATTAAACAGAAGACCGCCAGTATTAATATATGAGCATATGGTTATGAATACATATGCATATAACATATATGAAAATATATGAATATAAAAAAATATATATGGATATGAAAATATTTATATGTATATGAAATATATGGTAGGTGATGGTGATAGCCTACCATATAATATATAATATAATAATTTAATTATATTATATTAAATATGGAAATATTAAAAATATATTAAAAATATTAAAAATATTTTCATATGGATATGCAATCGTATGGATATCCAAATATGTGTGGGAAAGTCATACTTCCCATACAATAAATGACCGGATTGACGAAACCGTGTTCAAAAAGGTATATAGGGTAGGTGGTGTTCGGCCTACCAATATAATATTAAAATAATATTATATTAAACAGAAGACCGCCAGTATTAATATATAAGCATATGGTTATGAATACATATGCATATAACATATATGAAAATATATGAATATAAAAAAATATATATGGATATGAAAATATTTATATGTATATGAAATATATGGTAGGTGATGGTGATAGCCTACCATATAATATATAATATAATAATTTAATTATATTATATTAAATATGGAAATATTAAAAATATATTAAAAATATTAAAAATATTTTCATATGGATATGCAATCGTATGGATATCCAAATATGTGTGGGAAAGTCATACTTCCCATACAATAAATGACCGGATTGACGAAACCGTGTTCAAAAAGGTATATAGGGTAGGTGGTGTTCAGCCTGCCAATATAATATTAAAATAATATTATATTAAACAGAAGACCGCCAGTATTAATATATGAGCATATGGTTATGAATACATATGCATATAACATATATGAAAATATATGAATATAAAAAAATATATATGGATATGAAAATATTTATATGTATATGAAATATATGGTAGGTGATGGGGATAGCCTACCATATAATATATAATATAATAATATTTATTATATTATAATAAATATGGAAATATTAAATTATTTTCATATGGATATGGATATGGATATGGATATGGATATACATATTCATATGGATATACTAAAATATACTGAAATATACCGATGAGTATATTTAGGTGAGGGTAAAAAGGCAAATAAATACCCAGCTTGACGAAAGTGTGTTCAAAAAGGTATATAGGGTAGGTGGTGTCGTCCTACCAATATAGTATATTATTTATATTATATGAATATACTAAAATACCGATGAGTATTTTTAGGTGAGGGAAAGAAGGCAACTAACTACCCAGCTTGACTCAAAAAGGTATATATGGTAGGTGGTGTAAGCCTATCTATATAATATAACATACTATATTATATCATATATATACACTATATTGTATACTTAGATAATATCGTTGAAGCGTCTACGTCTTATTATAAATTATAATTTGACAAGTTTCCAATTATTATCGTTAATTTCTGGTTCTAGGCAAATAAAAATTTCTTTTTATTATATCCTAGTAAGTATATGGAATTAAATTTAATTTCATATACGTATATGATAATAGTAGTAATATTATTATTATTATTATTGTATAAATAAATATGAATAAACTATATATATGAAAATATATAAATATATGAAAATTAAAAAGTGCTTAGTTTTATATCATATAAAACTAGACTTTTATATACAAAGAAAATAAATTTTAAATTTATTATCAAAATACATATGCGATAATTTTATTATAAAATTAAGCAAATATATATATGTGAATATATACAAATTGTTGTATGTGAAAATATAAAGATA